>NW_021700612.1:0-21672 GCF_005190385.1 Monodon monoceros
GTGCCGGCTTGGTGTCCGGGCTAAAGCTGCGGACGCTGGGCACCAGGCTGTAGTGTGCCGGCTTGGCGTCCGGGCTAAAGCTGCGGACGCTGGGCACCAGGCTGTAGTGCGCTGGCTTGGCGTCCAGGCTAAAGCTGCGGACGCTGGGCACCAGGCTGTAGTGCGCCGGCTTGGTGTCCAGGCTGTGGATCCTCCAGAAGCAGATGCTGCTGTGGAGCTCGGGGTACAGGCTGTTCAGTAGAGATTCTTATGGGCTGAATTGTGTCCTCCCGAAATTCATAGGGTGAAGCTCTAACTCACCCTCAGAATGTAGCTGAATTTGGAGACAGGCGCTTTAAAGATGTGATTAAGTTCAAATGAGTTGGTGCGGGGGAAGGGGGGTGACAAATTGGGAGAGTGGGATTGACGTGTACACTGCTATGTATAGGATAGGTAACTAGTGAGAACCTGCTGTAGAGCACAGGGAACTCTACTCGATGCTCTGTGGTGACCTACATGGGAAGGAAATCCAAAAAAGAGGGGATACATGGATACATAGAGCTGATTCACTTTGCTGCACAGCAGAAACTAACACAGCATTGTAAAGCAACTATACTCCAATAAAAATTAATTAAAAAAAAAAAAGGCTTCCCTGGTGGCGCAGTGGTTGAGAGTCCGCCTGCCGATGCAGGGGATGCGGGTTCCTGCCCCGGTCCGGGAAGATCCCACATGCCGTGGAGCGGCTGGGCCCGTGAGCCATGGCCGCTGAGCCTGCGCGTCCGGAGCCTGTGCTCCTCAATGGGAGAGGCCACAACAGTGAGAGGCCCGCGTACCGCAAAGAAAAAAAGTTAAAATGAGGCTATTAGGGTAGAACGTAATCCAATAGGACTCAGTGTCCTTGTAAGAAAAGGGGATGAGGACACAGAGGGAGAGCACCACGAAGGCACAGGAGGGAGATGGGCGTCAATGAGCCGAGAAGAGGTGCCACGGAAGAAACCCACCCAGCTGACACCTCGCGCTTGGACTTCAGCCTCCAGGACTGTGAGAGAATACGTTTCTGCTGTTTAAGCACCCCTGGTCCGTGGCCCCCAGTCCGTGGCACGTCGTCATGACAGCTCAAGCCGACTCCTGCAGAGATGAGCACCCATGAGGGGAGGAGAAAGGACGGGGCAGAGAAAGAGGCTGAAACACGGTGTGAGCCGCACAGAGCCTCAGCTCCCCTGGACAGCAGCCCGGAGCCTGCCCTCAAGCTCTGCCTTGCTCCACGGAGCGGGGCTGCCCTGCCTCGTAGGGTGACCTCACCAGGTGGCTCTCACAGCCGATGTGGGCCCGTGAGCAGCTGGCGAGCAGAGCTTGTCTGCGCCCCAGGCTCCCCACCCTGGGCACAGGCGCTGCCGAGAAGCAGGCGACTCGTCTCCACGCCCGTCACAGGCCACCCCTTGCCCCGCTCAGCTGCGTGCTGCGTGTGTGTTCAGGTCCCAGTGGACCTCCATCCCTGAGGGGAACTTACGGGAAGGATGTCAGGGAGAAACCTCCCTGCTGCGTTTGGTCCCAGGGCCACAGCTGAGACCCACCACCATCTCCCTCCATCATGAGCTATCTGGGGGCAGGGTGTTCTGGCCGCTATGACAAAAAACACCAAAGACTGAGTGGTTCAAACAGCAAATACTTATATCTCACAGTCTGGAGGCTGGAAGTCTGAGATCAAGATGCCAGCAGATCCATTGGCTTGTAGACAACTCGCTGCCTTCTCACTGTGTCCTCGTGTGGTGGGGAGAGACAGACATAGGGACAGAGAC
Source organism: Monodon monoceros (assembly GCF_005190385.1). Lineage (NCBI taxonomy): Eukaryota > Metazoa > Chordata > Mammalia > Artiodactyla > Monodontidae > Monodon > Monodon monoceros. The sequence goes on from NW_021700612.1 coordinate 1,779, forward strand.
AGAGAGACTGAAAGAGACAAAGACGCAGAGAGGAAGCAAGTTCTCATGTCTCTTTTCATAAGGGCACTAATCCCATGATGAGGGCTCCACCTTCATGACCTAATTACCTCCTGACTTGGAAAAATCCAGTTTTCCTTCTCAGTAGAGAAGAACCCCATCCTCCCTCCTGTGCTTTTCCCCTGCATGTCTCTCCTACTTTCACACCATCACACACACAACACTTCACTTCTGGTCACCCCACATTAGCCGACTTCTGTGTCTGTCCTCACACCTCCTTCTCTGACTCTGACCCTCTGGCCCCCCTTTTTTAAGGACCCTTGTGGTTACACAAGCCCACCTGGATAATCCAGGATCATCTCCCCATCTCAAGACCCTTGACTTAATCACATCTGCGAAGTCCCTTTTGCCATGGAACATGAATGTATTCACAATTCCAGGGATTAGAACCATAGATATCTTTATGGAGCCATTGTTCTGTCTGCTACACCCACTAAACAGACTTTTTGGTAATCATTTCTTTGGATAAAGCTATTTTAAAGGTTAATTGATCGGGCCTGTTGCTCACTCTCTAGTGACCTTCTAGTTAGGCCAAGACATCTCTGGCCCACCTGCCGGGGCTGCTTTTGGCTCAGCCATCGGCCCTTGGCCCCTCCCACGTTGGTCCAGAAGGCAGGACGCCATGGCACAAGACACGTGTCACCCGCATGAACAAGGAGTGGCTTCTGACCCCGTGGTGTGCATGGACCTTTGTCTAACACCATGACCCTGAGACGTATATTATTATCCCCATTTTACAGATGAGGTCATTGAAGCCCAAAAAGCTGAAGCTCCTGGCTTCCAGTCGCTCAGGTGATGAATGTTGGAGCTGTGATTCAGCACCCTCGTCTGTGGGCCACCAAAGGCCACCCCTTTTTACTCCATCACATGACTCCCCTTGAAGAGAAGGTAATTCCCTTTGTCTACAGATACAGTGGAATTAAGGTGTGTCACCTGTGCAAATACGCTCTCATTTTGCCGACACAGCAGCCCAAGAGTGGACAAAAATATTTTGCACTGTGAGTTAAATGTAGATGCCCCTGAAGGATCTGTGGCTCTAATTCACGTTTCTCTGAAATTTCCACTGGCTCATTTTATTGTCTGTCATGAGGTTCTGCAGAAGAAAAAAGCAAAACAAGATAGAAAACAACAAAACCTTAGCAGTTGCTTGCTTGTTTCCTGTGAGCAGGACAGTGCGTTGGGGGAATGACTATAGTAGCAGAACGCGTGCCAGGGTCATTGTCTATGATGGGCAGTGACCAAAAGCAGTCACCAAGCTGGTCTGCAGAACCAGGCGGTGTAAATTTTTACTTGCGAGGTACTTTCTGGAATTTGATTTTCCATGTCCTGTGGTTATGAAGCGACAACAGCTTTATGGCATTGTGACTGGGGTGAAGACTAAAAACTGTGTGCGTGTTGGTGCAGGACACCCGGGAAAGGGGTGCTGGCCAGGTCTCTTGTCCCTGGCATATCGCATCCTCTCACCAAATAACGACCTCAAATTATAAATCATCTGAGAACCAGCTAAGTGCTTAGCACACATAAAACGTGAGCAGAACAATAAAGTTAGTATCCCTGTTCTAAGACCAATTCAAAACTCCTTGTTGGCACCCGCTACGTGCCAGCACGCTGCCAGGACCTGCGGGGCAGCACACAGCACGAGGTCTGGCGTCACCAAGTCGGAGAGACCCCTGGCTCCGCCAGAACCCAGCAGAGCCAGTCAGGATGGGGGCCAGTGGATGGGCGTCCTGAAGGGGGGCCATTTCCAGAAAGTGGAGCGTGAGTTAGATGAACAACGGAAAACACAGTGAAATATTTAGGACAAGGAAACTATAAAAATGATTATTTAAGACACTGCTTTTCAGATGGTAAATTTCAACCCATTAGCAGGTCACAAAATCAATTTAGTGGATTTTGTAAAATTAAATAGAACAGAATACAGAATATCAGAGTTCATTGCACAGAGTAAGGGCAAGTATTGTTTCATGAACATCTTGATGTGTTTTTTTTTAATATTGTTTCTAATATTCTCCGATTTTCTTTTTTTTTTTAATAATTATTTATTCATTTACTTTTGGCTGCGTTGGGTTTTCGTTGCTGCGTGCGGGCCCTTCTAGTTGTGTCGAGTTGGGGCTACTCCTCATTGAGGGCTCAGTAGTTGTGGCTCACACGTTCCAGAGCGCAGGCTCAGTAGTTGTGGTGCACGGGCTTAGTTGCTCCGTGGCATGTAGGATCCTCCCAGACCAGGACTTGAACCCGTGTCCCCTGCATTGGCAGGTGGACTCGTAACCAGTGCGCCACCAGGGAAGCCCCTTAATGTGGTCTTTATAGCAGTGGATGCTTGTGTGTATTAGGTCACAATAGCAAATGTATTTTTTTACTGTGGGTCGCAGTCCAAAAAAGATTGTAAAACTGATTTCAAGGAAGCCATTGTGAACTCATTATAAAACCATAGAGCCTACTGATCAAATCCATTCTAGGAATCCGCTTCCCTTGACACAGAGATCACCTGATGCTGTGGCTGGGCTCGGGAGCCTGTCTCCTGCTGGTGTCACAGGTACGGGTTCCTGGGGCGTGACATTATGCCCCAAGGCAGCGTTCACTGCGCTCTACGTGGTTCAGGGACGTTCTCTCTCCACAGCTCGCCTGTGAAGCAGGTACTGTCGTTACCTTTATTTTACAGACGAAGACAGGGAGCACAGAGACAGTCACTCCCCAGGGCCACGCAGCCAGAGGGGCAGGGTCCAGCTCGGAAGCCCCCAAGCTTCTTGCTCAGCTCATACCACCCCCATCCCTGCTAAGACTGTGAGCTCTTTGGAGGCAAAGTCTGCCTCACGCATCTGGCAGATTTTTTGATATTCCTGTTATCTGCTGCTCCACAGCAACTACCCAAACTCTGTGGCATTAAACACCATTTTATTATGTCCAAATTCTTTGGGTCAGGAATTCGGACAGAGCACAGAGGGGGTGACTAATCTCTTCTCCATGACGTCTGCGGTCTGGGATGGAAAACTGGAGGGAACTTGAAGGCTGGGCCCTGGAATCATAGGGAGGCATCTTCATTCATATGTCTGGTACATGGGCTGGGGGCGCTCAGAGGCTGGGACCACTGACCTGGGCACCTCTCCGTGACCTCTCCATGTGGCTTGGACCTCTCCCCGCCTGGTGGGCTTATCCCAAGAGGAAGCACTGGAGGGTGAGCGTTTGTTCGACGCAGATGGAAGCTACATGCCTCTGATGATCTAGTCCCAGGAGACCACAGATGGACCCTCCCTCCCTTCTCTGTTGGTGGAAGCAGCCCCAAGCCCATCCAGGTTCAACAGGAGGCCACGTAGACCACACCTCACCCCCTATGATCTCCTCAATTTTCTTAGTTTCCAACTAGGCTGTGAGTTTCCTTGTTAGGACAGCCGATTTCCTTTGATGTGGGAGAGTGAGCTGCGGCTCACATCGTCATGACGCACAGAGCACTTGGTGGTTAATAACCTGCTGTTCCTCACGATGATCTGTAGTCTCTCACAGATACGTTTACTGCCTGCATTTAGTTGCTAGCATTAGGCTCATTTTCAAGTATTTTTGCCTCCATTTGAACTGAAGGTCTTTTATCTAAGCTTATTTTTGGTGTCAGTAAGTTTAGGTTTCTCAGCAGCTGGACGCCCAGATAAGATACAGCTCTCCTTCTATTAAAATCTTCTGTAAGTTGATTGTTAGGGCCTCGAAATCCATGCATCACCAAGAGCTGTCCTTTCACATTCATAGGGTCTTCCTTTAGCTAAACCAAACCCTATTTCTTTACCATGACTAAAGTTCTTTGTCATTGTAATAGTTCTTTCTTAGAGCTGGCCCAGAGTGTCAGATTGTCCCCAAAGAACAAGTAGATGCCAGTAACACTCTCTGTTATGCTTTCTCTTAACTTCAGGGTCCTTTGGTAAATTTATTCCCAAGAAGACCCATAAGGCCTGAGTATCCCTCAAATATTCTCCCTTCTGTTTGAAGACCTACAGTCGGGTCGTTCTCCCCTGAGTAGAAGTAGACGCTGTTTGTCATTTGTCTGTCTCACTCTACAAAAGCTTTAGTCTTGATTTTATTCACCTACATCATCCTTCATTGATACAAGCAAATTCCATCAAACGGTTTTAAAAATCATATAATCCATATTGTGAGATAGGAAAGGAAAACAGAGAGTCGGGAGTGAGGGAAGGGAAGCGGGAGAGAAAGGGGAAGAAGTACGGGGCAGAGAGAGAGGTGGGCGCTTGTCAGAAGGTCCCGGGAGCCCAGAGCCACGCGGGGGAAGTAACCGTGCTTCCCACTTCAGGGGTGCGGATACCGAGCAACCAGGAGGTGAAAAGGCAGAACCAGGGGGTCATAATCAGGGAGAGTCCCTTCCTGCTAGGTACCTGGCTTAGGGAGCGTTGTTGAGAGGTGGCAGAGACAGCCAGGGTGCGGGCTCTGACTCAGACTGCCTGGCTTTGAACCCTACGTGCCTTGCTAGCCTAGTGGCCTTGGACTTACTTGACGTCTCTGTGCGCACCCCTTGCACCAATGCTGAGTGAACGATGGACAGATGTTTGGGGGATGCTGAGACCCTGCATTAACAATCGCAGCTCTCTGCACATTTACAGCCTAGATGGGCCGACACATCACGCACAGCGACCCACAGCCCTAGTCACTAAAGCAGGCCGGTGGCCAGGAGCTCAGACTGGGGACACTGCCCACTGCCCGAGGCTGTCAGGAGCCACCTCGGAGAGGAGGTGAGGCTTCGGGGACGTCTCGGTCCATTAACTGAGGCCAGTTTGGCTGGCGTGGGTGATAGAGAATGACTGCATCCTTTTCAGCATCTCAAAGATCATTTCCTGGAGCCGTGTCGGTACACGTGACCCGCACAGTTCTAAGAACTCCACGTTGGCCATCAGGCAAACATCCATACCGCCCCCCGCTTCCCGCCCCCGTCAAAGAGAGAAGGGCCGCTTTGTCTTTGTTGTATGTATGTGTATACGCTGCTTCTACCGCAGCAGAAAGCAGGCGTGGGCCCTTTCCCTCTGCTTCAAGTAAGGCTGCGAATCCTTTGGAGCCGCGGTCCTTCTGGGTTTAACCACTCAGAGTGTACAAGCAGCGAGAATGCTCTGAGCGTCTCCCCATGCTTCCGGTGCCAGGCACTGTCCATGCATAACAGCGCCCTGGCAGCCCAACTAGACAACCTCGAATGACAGCCCCATCTTTTCCCAATGAGGAAGCAGGCACAGAGACGTCAAGTAAGTGGTCCAAGGCCACTAGGCTAGCAAGACACGTAGGGTTCAAAGCCAGGCAGTCAGAGTCAAAGCCCGCACCCTGGCTGTCTCTGCCACCTCCCAACAACGCTCCCTAAGCCGGGGGCCGAGGGGCGTGCCTCGGCTGCGCCATTCTCGGACACACTGTGAGAGTTGGATTGAAACTCCTGGAATTGAAATCAGAATTCTATGTGTGCGTTATTCTGGAAGGATGGCCTTCAATCAAAATTTTCAAGGGGTTTGGGCACACTAAGGAGTGTCTGGGCCTTGGAGGGGGTCAGTGCTCACCAATTCCAGCTCCATCAGCGACTGCGGGCCAGCAACTACCAGCTCACCTCCCCTCTACCACGAGCTTTAGTGGAAGTCAGGGCCCACCTAGGCTGAGCGGCACAAGTAAAGCACTAAACACAAACCAGGCAACACAGACCAGCCTGTGAATAAATCATAGTCACAAGATATCAAGGAATTATTCTTAATTTTGTAACATGGGATCATGATATTGTGATCATGTTGTGTTTGTTTGTTTGTTTTGTTTTTCTGCCGCGTGGCATGTGGGATCTTAGTTCCGCCACCAGGGATCCAGCCGGAGTGGAGTCTTAACCACTGGACCACCAGGGAAGTCCCCCATGTTTTTTTTTGTTTTGTTTGTTTGTTTCTAAGTCCTTAGCGTCCAGAGATAGGGAAGTGCGGAGCAGATGAAAAAAGAGAAAATGTTGACAGTCTTTCAGGCTGGAGCTGAGCACTTGTGGGTTCATGATACTATTCCCTCTACTTTTGATTCTTTTAAATGACATAATTTAAAAGTTTTAAAAATAAAAATAAATCAAACCTACTCTTCATAACAAGATGTAAATCTCGGAGCCAAACGGCAGTGTTACTTCTCCCAGAGAGGGAGTGCGCAGTCCCCACCCTACAACCTTGCCGGTCTGCCAGGTGCCAGGCTTTGGGGAGGAAAACAGGGAAGAGGTGGGTCTGGCACCCGGGGCCTTCTTCCCGCAGCAGCCCCTCCTGGCCCCGCGTCTTGGCGCACTTGACCTCCCAGGCCTCGGCTTTGCTCTCCATGAAATGGTCTGACGTCCATCCTTGGGAGAGCTGCGCGCGGTGGAAGGAGGCGGGTGGGTGGGAGCGTCTCCAGGGTTGCCCAGGTGAGGCAGAGTCTGGCCTTTCCCGAAGCTTGCTGGGGACGCGGGGGTGGATGGAGAGGATTGTGACTAGGAAGGAGGAACACTCACTCCCTCTCTCTCTCTCTCTCTCTCTCTCTCTCTCTCCCTCCCTCCCTCTCCCTCCCTCTCTCCGTCTCCCTCCATCCTCTTCCTCTCACTCGCCCCCCGAGGACCCGGGAGGGCGGCGGACGGGGGAGGAGGGCTGGGGTCTGGGCTGCTCCAGCGGGTGGACCGCGGCGCGCCGGCCCCTCCCACACGGTCCCCTCCCACACGGTCCCCTCCCACACGGTCCCCTCCGCCCCATCCTCCTCCCGGTCCCCGGCAGCCGCAGCTCCGGGAGCAGCCGGCGGCGCAGCGGCCGCGCAGCCTTTGTCTCGGGGCCGCCGGGCGGCGGGCCCAGCGCAGGCGTAAGTGACCGGTGGCCGGGCCGGGGGGCTCGGCGGCGAGCGGGCCGGGGTCGCGGGCGCTCCCCGCGGGTGGGCGGGCCGGCCCGGTCGTCCGGGGCTCGGGCTGCGCGCGCCACGCGAGGCGGTGCCGGCGCGCGGGGGGCGCGGAGGGGCCGCAGCCGAGAGGGCACCGAGCAGGGCGCGGGGCCAGCCGAGCGTTGCCGCTTCGCTGGGCACAGCAGCCTTGCGCCCGTGGACGTGCGGCTTGGGTGCAAATCCTGTCGGCTGTGTTTCTCCGGGCAGAGGCCGCGAGGGGAGGCGGGAGGCAGAGAAGACAGGCGGTGATGAAGAAACGGGAGAGGACCGGGCCGGCGTCACCATCACGATCAGTCACCGCCGTCACCACCATCACCATATCCACCACCATCACCAGCTCTGACCGTCGCTCATACCCCCTCCCCTCCCCTGTGTAACGCCAACTTTATCAGATTATTTCCTTTTCATGGGTGATACTTTGAAAAAGCAACAGAGTACCTCAGATTAGTGATAAGCACATCTGCGGGGGGGCAGGCTATCCGTTGTCCGTCCGTTAGCTACCTCCGTCTTCCCATCAGGAAAAGGGGCAGTCAGGCTGGGATGCTTTCAGTTTTTCTATTTCTGGTACTGGAACGGTTTGGTAAATTTAAAATAAAAAAAAAACTCCCTCGCTTGGTAATGATGACGATGATGATAAAGTAATATCCTCACTAAATTAGATAATCAGGAGTTTAAAATTTTTCTCTCCTTTAATATTTGAGTGTGAAAATACCAGCAGTAAATGGAGACATAAGGAAACTGAAACTTTCACTAAAACAATACCAAGAATAGGAGCAAAAGATTCCTTTGTAGAAAAATCACCCAAGTGGGCAGAGGGCAATGAGTCCCATCTGAAGTGTAGAAAGTGCCCCTTTAGTGGTTAGTGGCTCTCAGTCTCATTACTTTGGAGGCATGTAGTATCCCTTGGGTGTTTTTCACCCTACCTGAAGAATGTTTTCATTGCTGTTTCAACGCTGGCTTTTACCTGGTCCAAGGGACTGTGGAGCAGCTGGAACAAACACACATCGCCAGAGCCATGGGGACTGTTAGGGAGCCCAGCGTGAGAAGCGCAGGGACCACCTCCTCATGAAAAGTAACTTCCAGAAAACAAGCACCTAAGTCCGCTCCATTTTCTACTGCTTAGAGACAAACCTTGGACATCCGCGTTTTGTGTTCTAGTCCAAGACAGACAACCAGACAATTCTACATTTCTTGAGATGCTTGGAAAATTCTTTTGGTCAAAAGTCAGGATAGCAGGGCTCCTTTTTAATAGGGCAGTAGTGGTTCACGCTGTGTCCTGTTCCTACGATTCAAGAAGGAAATGATAATATCAAGCACACCGTGGACCCCACTGAGCAGCTGTTGTCATGACCATAAAGATTTCTCAAACATTGAAATGTAACTATACTTCATTAACTCAATTTGGAAATGGGGTTTTTAAATAATCTGTGTGATTCTGTAGAGAATGACTTTGAAATAATTTCTTTCCGTGAAAATATTTCAGGGCCTCAACTTTGAGTAAAAGGCATAGTCACTGTAAAACAATCTCAATTCCAGAACAAAGACTTAAGGAATTACTTCACCATGTTTTTAGTTCTGGACCTTTGGGAAATAATTAGCTCCTTAAGGGACCTTTATGCCTTTGGTCGTTAGTAAATTCTATTGTTATATCCTGCATGAGTTGTTTAACTCATAGGAATATTTATATCCCCATATGGGCTATGCTATAAGTTTAAAATAACTTACTTCTTTTTACTGATGTATGATTTACACATTTAAAACCCACAGCTCTTCAGTGTACACCTTGATGGATCTTTACCTACGTCCACACCCATGTAACCTCCACCAGAGCAAGATACAGAAAACCTCCATGGTCCCAGGTGTCCCTTTGTGCCCCTTCCCAGATATAACCGCTCCATTGGCTGTTCTCAACATAGAAAAATAATTTCATTTAAAATCATTTCTTTTAAATTTCCCCCCATTGAATCTGGTTGGCTATTCCTTTAGCAAATGCAGCTGGGTCCAGCCCTGGGCCCAGCACTGCATAGACGGGAGCCTTCCCCAGGAGATGCAGATACGGCAGATAACTAAGCAGAGGTAACACGGTGTGTGCAGATACAGAGGGTTATTGGAATGCAAGGGAGGCCGTATCCCCGTTTTGGGGGGTGTTCTGTTTCGGTTTTTTGAGGGGGAAAGGGAAGGCTTCTTGGAGGATGTGAATTTTTAAGTTGGGAACTGAAAAATGGGCAGGAGGTAGTCAGTAAAATGTAGTCGGAGGAAAAGGAAAGTCTATTCCAAGTGGGAGGAGTATCACGAGTGGTGGCTCAGAAAGAAGAGAGCGTGGAGCATTCAAGGAACAAAAATAAGTCAAGGCCAACTGGAGCGCAGGCTGGGGGAAAAGGGGGTGAAGGACAGCCAGAGAAGCAGTGGGGGCCCATCAGGAGACTCTGAGGCTGCAGTGATGCCCTGCGCTGCAGGCAGGGGGCGTCCCTGGACCCAGGCAGGATGAGACCTGCTTTGTCAGCCATCTGCCGTGCTGGGGAGATTACAGGAGGCACACGGGGGGCGAGGGCAGGCGCTGTGGCATCCGGGTGAGAGACTGAGGTGGCCTAGCCAGGCAGTGGCAATGAGAAGAAACAGATGGACTTGGAAGAGATTTAGAAGGTAAAACCAACACAACTTGGCGTTTGACAGGCGAGGATTCCAGGATGACCGTTAGCTTTCTTAGATCTTACAAAACCGGTGGATGATGGTACCGTTGGAAATATTGGATGGGGTGGGCGGAGAATGTAGTTTATATAATATCCTTTTTTTGATGTATGTCTTTCCGAATACATTTGCTCTCGGTTGCCAGTTAGCTTGTGGAACAGTTAGGTAGAAATATCTACCAGGAAGTTGTAACAGATATTTACGGAGCACATTCCATGTGCCAGGCATGCTCTGGTCACCTGGGATGCAGCTGTGAACGCGACGTGGAACCATGGCCTTGTGAAGCTCACATATAACAGGCCAGAGCTGCAGCCTCGGGGCTGCCGGCTGTAGGTGGTGACGAAGGCTTCAGAGTGAATGAATTTGCTCGGTAGGATTTCAGTGAAAGAGCAGAAGCCTAGGGTAAATCTCGAGGGATACCGGGAGACTAAAAAGGAGACAAGGAGGGATGGCAGAGAAAGCAAGAGAAGTGTGCTGTTCGGGGGTCTAGGGAGTGGTCCCCAGTGCCACCCGCAGCTGAGAAGTTATGTAAGATGACTAGGGATGGTCTCTTCCCTTGCTTCTCAAAGTGGGGTCTCCAGACCAGCAGCAGCAGCCTAGGATTTAGAAATGCAAATTCTTGCGCTAACTCTGGACCTCCTGAATCTGAAACTGAATCTGAATCTGAAACTCTGAGTGGGACCCAGTACTCTGTGTGTTAACCAGCCTTCCAGGTGATACAGATGCTCCCCAGAGTTTGAGAACCACTGCTTTACTGCATTAATCGTAAGAAAGTCAGTCACTGGTGCCTGGGAGACTTGGTGAAAGTGATTTCATTGGAGGTACGGCCTGTTTAGGGCAAACTTTAAAAATGTTTAACAGGAGTGTTAGTTTTGTTGTATTTTTTTTTTTTAATTTGGAAATTTCAAATGTTTTTTATTCTTTTGCACGTTTGAGTTTTTTCCTTTCATCTGCTAGTTGATAATGGATTCATGTTTTGTTTCACTCCAGTTCAGTATGATTGTGGGCATTTTGTTTTTATCTACTTTGAAACACTTCCGTTTATCTGTAAGGCCACCTACGTCATTGATAATTGGTTCACTGCCCTCAACTCTGAAATGGAGGAATTAAAATGGCAAAACGGAGTGCAGTAGTGAAGATAAGTGAATCTCAACTATGAAGGGCAGCCTGAGAAAACACCTAGACGCTTAAATTAGCTCCTCCAGAAAGTTCCAAGGCTCTGTTCAGGGAAGGGTTTCTAATTATTTGAACTCATTATCATGTGAAGTAATTGGATGTGCGCCCTTTTCATCTAAAGGGGTCCAACAACATAACCCTAATGACTGTACTTCTCGTGCACTTACGAGGAAGAAGGCTCTTAGTAACTAGGTCTTTTCCTGGCTCTTTTGTTGTCAGACTCCCGAGTATTTTATTTCACTTGACAGGAAGAATTAGAGCACATTACTATGTTTTGCTATCATCAGGGAAAATCAATGGTCGATTTTCAAATGAGAAGACACCGGTGCAGATACAGGCACACCTCCAAGATGCCATGGGTTCGGGTCCAGGCCATTGCAGTAAAGCGAGTCACAAATTTTTTTGGTTTTCCAGTGCATATAAAAATTACATTTACACTATCCTGTAGTCTATTCAGTGTGCATTAGCGTTGTGTCTAAAAAGACAATGTGTGTACCTTAATTTAAAAATACTTCATTGCTAAAAAATGCTAACCATCACCTGAGCCTTCAACGAGGCATAATCTTTTTGTTGGCGAGGGGTCTTGCCTTGATTTGACAGCTGCTGACTGATCAGGGTGGTGGTGCCTGAAGGCTTGGGTGGCTGTGACAATTGCTTGAAATAAGACGACAATGTTTGTGGCACCCCAAAACAATTACACAAGTAATGTCAAGGATTACTGATCACAGATAACCGTAACAAATATAATAGTAAAGAAAAAGCTTGAAATACTGCAAGAATGACCAAAATGGGACACAGAGACGTGAAGTGAGCCAATGCTGTTGGAAAAAATGGCTCAGATAGACTTGTTCAATGCAGAGCTGTCACAGACCTTCAATTTGTAAAAGACACAGTGTCTGCCAAGCACAATGAAGGGAAGCACAGTACCAGGAGGTGTGCCTGAATTGCTATTATTGCCATCCCTTTTTCAAAATGAAAACTTTTTATAAGAATAAAAACTGGTAGGTAGTTCCGGTGCTCTGTAGAGTGACAAGCACAAAGAAGGTCCTCAAACGTTGAGTGGAAGGATGGATGGATGGATGAATGGATGGATGGATGGATGGATGGGTGCATGGTTGGGGGAGGGGATACATGGTTGGATGGATCAATGGAGGGATGTGGAGACGTGTTTGGAAGGGCAGATAGAAGAATGGGTGGATGGATGAGTGGATAGATGGGTAGCTGGATGGATAAATGGATGGGAAGGTAGAAGAGTGGATGGGTAAAAAGATGGCAGGAGAGAGTTGATCTGCCTGAAAAGAGAAAAACAGTCTTTTAAAAAAAGATTGTTCCCCCTGTGGAGCGTACAGTGAAATGAGCTGAAGATGTAGAGGGTTTATTTCTAATGGGATCTTGCAAAATCCTCTAACATGTCTGAGCCCCTTGTGTGCAAGGGACCGTCAGCCACCCCACCTGCTGTCAATGTTGTGCTCAGAACCAGACTGTATATGACCATGAATGTGGTGTTAACGCTGTAACGTGCAAATTGTAAATAATTCCTGTTACGTGTGGTCGGATAATGGATTTTAAATGTGTTAGGACTGCGCTTTGCTCAGCCTTGAGGACACGCGGCCCACACGGGTTTCCGCAGGCTCCCTTTTATTCCTATCGGGATCAAGCAGTGGAACAGTCTTCGGCTTAATGCACTGGTTCGCGGAGCACGGTATGCGACATAGAAGCTCGTGGTACCAGCATGTCAAACCCGGGGTTTATTGATTACAACAAGATGAAGACATACAGGACTTTGATGTAACGGGAAATATAGACAAATTATAACAGCGGTGATGTTCCGCTATATGTAGCAGAAATTGGGAAGGTGCCAGGTGCATGAACAGCCGATTCGGGGGTGCCTGTAGTTTAACCTGAGAGTGGGGTGCATATGATCATCTGAAGTTACTGGCTGCTGAAAACATGTCATGAGCCAAGGACCCTCCGGTGGCCATGGCGAGCTCTCCTCCTGCCCCTACGTTTGCGGGCGTGATCCTTTGAGTCAGGCCAGCTTGTCTCTGCACTGAGTCCGAGTGTTTTCTGTGCCCACCATTTGTTTAATGAGTGTCGCCAGGGACGTGTCACAGGTCGGGAAGGAGGAGGAATATTCCGTGGTTCCTTGATGAGACCCCAGAGCCAAAACTCAGGCTCAGGTGTTCTGACCAGCCCAGGTCCCTCTGACCCAAGAGCGTCTCCTAACGTAGCTCCCAGCAAAGCCTGTGTCGTATCTCAGCGGTGTCAGCCTGCTGATCTCGTCTGCGTGTTTGTGTTTTTCAAGAATCATCAAATGGGTGGAAATGGGATCAGAACTGCCCAGCCCCCAGCAAAGGGCACAGAATGAACACGACGCCCAGAGGAAGGTGCGCTCCCCGCCTGAGCTGCGGGTCCCCACGTAAGTGTGGGCACCTCCTAGGCTCTCGCATTCAAGCTCAAGTTGAATGCTTACCAAGCAGGAATGAGCCTCTGGCAGTACCCGTCGGGGACATCCGTGCCTCAGGGGGCATCTAAGATGTAAAAACAGTGGGCTTTTTAGCAAAGCAAAGGATACTTGAGACCTCTCAGGATGCAGTTTTTAGCCAGTCTCTGTAAAACTGGCTCTTTGAGCCAATTCACAAGAAGAAAATAGATGCATTCATTCATATAATCCATTTATTCATACATTCTACAAGCATCTATGGAATGCCTACTGCGTGCACAAAGCCTTAGGAATTAGAAAGGTTTTTTCTAATGATCTTTCTCTTTACATCCACTTAACCTTTTACAAAAAAAAAAAAAAAAGAACAGAGATGGAAAAAATGATGTCATAAAGAAAAAGGATTTTTGAAATTGTAGGAACACTGATGAGAACATCCTGCTGGCTTTCATGTTCATTACTGGCCTCAAACGCTAAACTCTGCTTCAGAACCTCTTGGAGCTCCAGGGGCCCCGATGAGAGCTTCTTTGCTGGTGTCATCAAAGTCATCATGGAACATGGTGCTCGGATTTCTGTTCGGATGGCCGCACGTTGTGTGTTTTCTGAGGCAGAAGGCTTGGGTGTGGTGGTCAAGCCAGGTCACAACACTTTCCATAGGAAGCTGTCTCAAGTCAGGGTGCGAGCGCCAGAACTTGGAAACAGGCAGCCTGAGTTCTGAAATCGCCCTGTTCTCGAGTGGAAAGAGGGCAGGTTTTGCAGTCACGCGGGTCTGCATCTTGAGGCCTAACAAGGCCGTGTACCGTGCTGGTGAGTCATTTTCCTTTCTGTGCCCCAGTCTCCTTATCTGTAAGACAGAGACACTTGTAAGGACATTGGAGGGTCAGCTGACGCTTAAACTGAAGGCTCCCCTAGCCCAGGCACCACGGGAAACCCGTCTCCTGCGTTATTTCATTTAATCCTTACAACATCCTCTGGAGTTACCAGCCCCATTTTACAGATGAGATAACCAAGGCAGTGCAGCACTGCCAGGGTCTGGAGCAGAGCCGTCCTGCAGTAAATTCAGCGCACATCTAGTCTTTCCTCTCTCTGGCTGTGTGCCAGCTGCCCTGGCTTCGCTTTCCTCCCGAGTCAATGGAGATGCCCGTCCCCACCCTACCGCTCCCTGGGCAGCTGACTCCTGGGGATGTTCACATAGAACTTCGGCTGAGGAAGTACTTTGTGGTGGGAAAGTGGGCCATGGGTGTCACATCGGTGGAGCCACAGACAGCACGCACCTCCCAGGCTGGGCTGCGTGCCCGCTGATGGCCGAGGTGCCCGCGGGAAGGGGTCTTCCCACGTCACACCACTGGCGTCAGCTGCTGTCTCCACACTCCTCATCCCATCTTGCAGTCTGACTGTGAGCGTCTCTGTCCAGCAAGACGTCTGGGCCCCGGATGCGTTTCGAGGCTGGGGGAGGGTTGAATGGGAGCAAGAAAGAAATGGGGAGAAATAGTGGCGTTGGCATCTCTCTGTGGATGTGATGGTGTGAACCGAACTTCCGAAGCGAGTATTTCCAGCTGCTCGGCTGCTTCCTGCCAAGTGGCCTGTGACCACCCGTGACGGTGGCTTTTGCCCAAGTGGCCCCTGTTCCCGTCACAGACAGAATCGGACTGTCCCGTCCACCCCGTCCAAGCCGGGCTTAGCTCCCAGCGGTGGCAGGTGCGTGTTTTGTTGGGTGGTCACTGGACAGAGTGGAAGGAGGAAGCCCCCTGGCCCCAGCCCTCGGGTGGCTTTCCTGGGATTGCGGAGCAGAGGACAGAGGCTGCGGGCACTGGTGGGGAACTGGCTCCCTCTGGCCGCCAGGGACATCTTTCCTACGACTTCCCAGCCTCTCCTTTTCTACAGGAAGGAGGAGAGTGGAGGGCGCTCATGTGAATGACTGGCTGTGATTGTGTCTATGCGCTAGGCGGAGATGGTGCACAGTTGTGTCAGTGTGAACCTGTTACCCGTCTGCCGGCGGGCCTCTGTCCCCTGGTTGCCCCATGATGACTCTTAGCTTGCTTCCTGTGCCGTCGTGACTAAAAGCATTGACTGTCCAAGTCCCTGACCTGCAGCACAGGACTAAGAAACGTACCTATTCTTATGGGGAAGTATGTTTTTTATCTGATGCTCTCAATGTAATAACAGAAATAAAATCTAACTGAAAATAAACAATGAGCCTCCTCGACTGTAAGTTGAACAAAATGTTAATGGGTGCACTTGCTCATTTTTCCTGTCTGCTCTGTCAGAGGAACAAAATGGACAAAACAAAACACGTTTCACACCCTTACTGCTGATTGCTGTTGACGTTCAGTGGGCATGACTTTCAGCCACAGACAACGGAAGAACGTTGTTTTCTACCTCTGCAGATTTCGTTAACAAAGACTACTCACCCTACAGAAAGCTTTCTAGAATATTCTGCCTTATGTGGTTTCCCAGAGACACGTGGGTAGAAAAGAATTTTTTATTTCTTTATTTTTGGCTGCGTTGGGTCTTCGTTGCTGCGCGCGGGCTTCTCTAGTTGCGGCGAGCGGGGGCTACTCTTCGTTGAGGTGCGCGGGCTTCTCATTGCAGTGGCTTCTCTTGTTGTGGAGCGGGGGATCTAGGCATGCGGGCTTCAGTAGTTGTGGCACGTAGGCTCAGTAGTTGTGGCGCACGGGCTTAGTTGCTCCACGGCCCGTGGGATCTTCCCAGACCAGGGCTCGAACCCGTGTCCCCTGCACTAGCAGGCAGATTCTTAACCACTGCGCCACCAGGGAAGCTCCAGTAGAAAAGAATTGGAACAGGAGAGAGAGGCGTGGGTTTTGGTTCTGACTCCACCTCTGTCTAAGCATCTGACATTTGCAGGTCATTCACCCCCGCCCTAACCCCCCATCTTGAGTCTCCGTTTCTTCTTCTGTGGGATGGAAGGTACGCAATCACCAGGATTCTTCCCAACCCTGCAGTGCTGTGATTCTGTGGTTCTCTTCCTTCGTGTGCCTTTCCGCGTCCTTTTTCTCTTACATTCTGAACTCGACACCCGTTAACTGGATGTGCTGTTACCATAATTACCCAATCACTGAACACCCCATGATGGAGAATAAAGTCACTACTATTTATGCTAGACTGTTTCATTATTTTGGAGGGAGGGCGTGCGAGAGCCCCATGCGTGAAGCTCTAATTACAGTAATATAGTACATTAGATTATAGCTCTCTTTTGCCCTATTTTATTGATGATCATAGCTCAGGAAATCCAAGCCAAGATTTTTATTTCTGTGCCCACATTCCCCATATCCCATGCGTCCAACCAGAGGCCAGCTCTCCGGAATGAGAAAAGGTGGACTGAGGTTGTGACTCTGTTTCAGGAGGAGCAGTGAATGGGATGGCGGGGCTGCATTGGTCCCGCACAGCACTCACCAGTGAGACACACCTTCCGGCGCCGGCCTGGGCGCCAGACCTCTGCATCTTTGGCTCAAGGCCCACTGACTGAGCCCCTCACACTGGGAAGCCCCAGCCTGTGCCGAGGGGAAAACACAGAGGCGTCCTTCTAGAATGTATGTTTTCTTAAGTACATTTGCAGAAGAAATGTTAGCCAGATAGTAAAACAAACTCAACCTTATAATAGAGTAGAATGCAAAACTTGCATAAATATTTAATGTGAAATAGAATGCTTAAAAGAAACGTCAAGCAAATAGAGGCTAATTTGGGCTGTCCCTGCAGATCCTCACTCATATTCTTCTGTTCAGGGCACTTTGGTGGAAAAGCGCCGTCAGATGTCCTAAGCATTTGAATGGGATCCTCTGCAGGTTCTATAATTATCCCCATCTTGCAGATGAGAAATCTGAGGTGCAAAAAGAAGTCAGATAATTTGTCCAGAGTTTACAGAGCTCATAAGTGGCGGAGCTAAGACTCAAATCCCGGCAACTTCTCCGTTCCGTCACTCCTCGCGCTGCCAGCAGCCCCCTTAGGAGAAAGCAGCCACACCCCAAAGGGTGGACTGTCCACATCACAGACAGAATAGGTGGATGTAACGCAGGGCGAGGGGCCTTGCCCTAGAGGGTCTCCACCACTGACTTCAAGACACGTGTGGTGAATGTATCTCTAAAGTGTTCTTCCTGGACCTTCAGAGGAGCCCAGGGCAGAGCAGAATCTTCTGAAACTGGCACATATTCTAGAAGTAAGCGTAGGCTTTTCTGCCACACCTCCTGCCTCCGGGTGAAGCCAGCTCTGGTTGTCCATCCGCTGATGGGCCTGCTGTCCTCCCTGGACTACTGAGCCAAGAAGGCCTGGTTTTAGACAAGAGGAGACACCCTGCAAGGAGCATATATCCTGCCTTGTCTCTATGACATGGATTGAAAATATGCTCAAAGAGAGATGTGAGCAAAAGGCTATGAGAAGCTGTCAGTTCTGCCTTGGGTGATCAAGGAATGGTTCCTTGAGGCAGTGGGCAAGGAGGGGCATTCCAAGTGGAGGAAAAGCATGAGTGAAGGCCCAGGACCAACTGCACAGCACATGTCTGGACTCTGGAAGTGAGGCATTTTAGCTGCGGTATGAGATTGTACGTGAGAGCAGAGGAAGAGAAGGCTGTCAACGGGAAGTGGAGCCATTGGATGGGTGGCTTTGAACCCCAGGCTAAGGAGTTTGAGTTTTACGATGAAGCTAGTGATGAGCTGTCTGAAGTTAGGGAGGCACAGAAAGGAAGGATAGAGATTTATGCCTCAGGAAATCAACCTGCCCGCAATCTGCAGAACAGAGGAGACTAGAAGAAAGGGAGAGGCTGTCAGTTTGGAGACTAATTAGGGAGCCATTTAAATAATTGGAGCGAGAGATAAGGAGTGTGTGAACAGGGGAAAGGCATGGAGTACGGAAAGGGGCATACTCTTAACTCAGGGGTCATTAAGGAGGTAGCATCTTCACATATTGTCCTGGTATTAGGAGTAAGAAGGAGAGAGACGTGACTCCTAAGACAGAAGAAAGGTGGTTCGAGTCAAAGAAATATGGGTTTCTGCTCCCAGAAAGATGGTGTAGAAGTGATTGTTCTTACCCTTCCTTCTAAGTAGAGCTCAAAATCCCTGGACATTATGCATAAAATAAACATAAGAAGACTCTGAAAAGTGGAGAAAAGGAGGCAGATCCACCAGGGACCTTAGAACTTGAAGGATACCACAGCAGTGAGTTCCCTGTGTTTTATTTCGCCTCTTGCAACCCGGAGTCTCATAACACAATACCCAACTCATCTAGGCTTCAACCCGACATCACTTATCATACAAAGAATCAGGAAAATCTCAACTCAATGAAAAAACTCAACCAACAGATGCCAACACCAAGATAATATATATGTTAGAATTACCAACAAGGATTTTACACGAGTCATCATAAAAATGCTCTGAGCAATTATCAACACACTCTACACAAATGAAAAAGTAGAAAATCTCAGTGACGAAATAAAACATATAAATAGGAATGAAATTGAAATTTTAGAACTGAAAAGTGCAATAAATAAAAAATCTCAGTGGATGAAGTTAACAGCAGAGTGGAGGAGAGAGAGGAAAAAAATCAGTGAACTTGAAGATAAATAGAAATTACCGAAAGTGACTAATAGAAAAAATAGACGAAGGAAGGAAGGGAGGGAGGGAGGGAGGGAGGGAGGTGACTTAGAGGCCTGTGAGACTATAAAAGATCTAGCATCCACGTCATTGGAGTTCTAGGAGGAGAGATACAAGGCAGGACTGAAAAAGTGCTCAAGGCAATAATGGTCATTATTATTCAAACTAGAAACCAATAACAGAAAGATAAAAGGAAATCCAAACACCTTGAAACTAACACACTTCTAAATAATTCATGAGTCAAAGAGTAAGTTTCAATGGAAATTTAAAAACACATTTAACTTAATCAAAATGAAAATACAACATATCAGAATTCATGGGATGCAGCTAATTCAATGCCAAGAGGGAAATGTACATCATTAAATGCTTTACATTAGAAAAGCAGAGAAGTCTCATATCAATAATCTAAGCCTCCATCTCAGGAAACTAAAAAAAAGAAGAGCAAAATAAACCCAAAGCAAGTAGAAGGAAGAAAATGATATTCAATCAGAAGTCTACGAATTTGAGGGGATTAAGAGGTACAAACTATTATGTATAAAATAAATAAGCTACAAGGATATATTGTACAACAGGGAATATAGCCAATACTTTATCATAACTATAAATAGAGTGTAACCTTTAAAAACTGAATCACTATGTTGTACACCTGAAACTTATATGATATCGTACATCAACTATACCTCAAGAAAGGCAGAAAGAAAAAAGAAAGAAAGAAGGAGGAAGAAATCTGTGAATTTAAAAATAGAAAAAGAAAATCAATTAAACAATTAAACAAAAAGCCGGCCCTTCGAAAAGGTAAAGAAATTGACAAATCTCTAGCAAGACTGACAAAGAAAGAAAGAGAGAAGATGCCGAATCTAATACCAGAAAGGAAGTGGCATATCACTATAGATTCTGCAGACATCAAAAAAGTAATAAGAGGGCTTCCCTGGTGGCGCAGTGGTTGAGAGTCTGCCTGCCGATGCAGGGCACACGGGTTCGTGCCCCGGTCCGGGAAGATCCCACATGCCGCGGAGCGGCTGGGCCCATGAGCCATGGC
>NW_021700613.1:0-1439 GCF_005190385.1 Monodon monoceros
CTGAAGTGAGGAACTCTAGAACCTTAGAGACACTCAACCCAGGAGAAACACTTGCCTCGTTCAAACCTGTGCCGATTGAACTTTTGCCTGGTGGCTTCACCGATTAAATGTGTGTGTGTGTGCAATGAGGTGCGTCAGTATAAATTGTAGCTACAGATTGTAAGCCATAGCAAGGTTTTAATTGAGACAAATGAAGAAATATGGATGGAGGAAAGAAAGAAGAAAGAGAGGAAAAAAGGGTGAAAGGAGAAGAGTAATGGAGAGGGTTAGAAAAAACAAAGATAGAAAAAATGAGAGACAGACAGACAGACAGAAAGAGGAGAGAGAAGGAAAGAATAAGAAGGAAGGTCAGGGGTAATGAGAACAAGAAGTATTATCCTTCCACAGCAGATACTGTGGAATTTAGAACATGATTTTCTTGGATCTGAGTCCTGTCTCTGAAATGATCCAGCTTTGTCTTTGAGCAAGTTACATAATTTCTCTGTACTGTTCCTAAGTTTTTGAAAGGATTAAATGAGCATATAAAACTCCACACAAACACATGTAAATAGACAGGTAAATATGGATGTATAGATATATGTGTGTGTGTGCTCACCTGGTCACAGATACACACACACACACACACACACACACACACACACACACACACACACACGAGGACCAAAACATGTTGAGTACTCTTCTAAAGATTTTGACTTTTTAAATAAATATCCAACAGTTGTAACAGAGCATCTTAACCACTCTCTAAGAGAATTCATACAAAAGAGGCAACTAGAGACATAAAGACCATTTAAATCGATGTTAAATTCTAGGTGACAATGCAAGTCTTAGAGAGGGAAGTCATGGATCCCCAGGCACTGAGCACACGGGTGTGGAAAAATGGTCCCCGACACCCAGAGCAGGAAATGGCCGCTTTACCACCTCCTCTTGTCCTTGCTGCTCTGAGCTCCCTGGGTTTCCGCCCCCTGCTCCCTGAGGAGCTCTCCTCCCTCACTGCACTGGCCTTTCCCTTCAGGGCAGCCCTGCCCTAGATTTGGTGCCACCCTCTCCTAACCAGTTCCACTCAGCTCCTGGCCACGACAACAGCACCACCACACACGCCAGCAGGACCCTCAACATAGGACTCTGGTCACACTCTGGACACCCATCTCAGCCCCAACCCCACACACTACAGATGTTGACTTGCAGCCCAAGAGAGGTGGGTCGCAAATGATACGGAGGAGAGAGGTGCCCACACGAGGCCTTCCATTCTGGCCAGCTACCCATTGTGCCAGCCCCAGCTGCCTGTGGAGTTTGGGACCATTTAGAACCAGGCTCGCAGGAGAGGATTTCCTTTGCCCGAATTACCTGAGTTCACCGGTGGCTGGAATGAGGAGATGCTGAGGCTTTTGAGATGCTCTAAGACTGCACACCTTTTATACGTCTCAGATCCCTCTTGG
>NW_021700614.1:0-1372 GCF_005190385.1 Monodon monoceros
TGAGTATAATTTTTGCAGTCAAATGTTGTATGTATGTATTTTGGAAATACATAGAAGGTTCATTCTGCTGCCTATGGAGTCCTCTTAACAAATTGCATGTAGAACTTTGGCAGGAATGTTGTACTAAATTGTTCAAGTGGGTAATTCAGTGAAAAAGAATGTGGCCTAATTAACATATTGAGATATCTTCAACCTTACTAAAATTTACAGAATCAATAACTTAAACAACAATAAAATGTCACCTCTGGAGTATTCATTTTTTTAAATATGGAAAGGTAATATCCTTACTGGGAAGTTGCAGTGAGATGGTCTCTCTTCTACAATCTTAGTGGAAGTGTAAATTGATACTACATTTTAGAAAGCATTTTGGTAATGTCTAGTGAAATTGTAAATATTATGTGCTTCATAACCTGGCATTTCTTTTTTTTTTTTTTTTTTTGGTTTTTTGCGGTACGCGGGCCTCTCACTGTTGTGGCCTCTCCCGTTGCGGAGTGCAGGCTCAGCGGCCATGGCTCACGGGCCTAGCTGCTCCGCGGCGTGTGGGATCTTCCTGGACCGGGGCACGAACCCGTGTCGCCTGCATCGGCAGGCAGACTCTCAACCACTGCACCACCAGGGAAGCCCTGGTGTTTCTGATTTTAGCAATTTATAAAGTAGAAATATTTCCTAAAGTCTAAAAAATATATACAAGAAGTTAGCACTGTTTATATTAGCGACATGTTAGGAATAACTCATCAAATATAATAAATTACTGCATATTTTTATAAGAAACTACTATACCGTGCTTAAAAAGAATGCTGGGATAGTTGTATTTCTTAACATGGAATATTGTGCAAGCAGAATAGCCAAAAGAAAGCGACATTTTGCCATACATGAGACAAAAATTTTAGAATAGCTAAAATAAAACATCAATTTTTATACAAGGCATAATTTACTTTTTAAAAAAATTTTATACACACTTGTATATTCAGAAGGAAAAATCAAAGAAATATTCAGAATGTTAGGCAGTAGTAATTTATTAGGTACTGCACCAATTTGGGAGACTTCCACTCTTTTAATACATGGCTGAATTTTGTAATGCTTGAATTTGGATGGTTTTTATACACCCTAATCAGGAGAAATGTAACAATGTTAGAAAACAATAGGAATTAATGGAAGAATAAATTAGTATATTTTTATTTCTATCCAAGTTACCTCTGGGACAGTGTTCACAGCCCTCTGGCTGGTCTGGTGATTCTCCTCCTTCTGATCTTATCTCTCACTTTTCTGTCCATGAATCTTGGTATTAGTCAGGCTGCTCTGACCTACTCTGTGTTTAAAAAATTGGATTTGCACAAGCTCCCATCCTTATTTCCGTAGGTGCCAGGCTTTC
>NW_021700615.1:0-667 GCF_005190385.1 Monodon monoceros
AGCAATCCCACTCCTGGGCATATATCCAGACAAAACTATAATTCAAAGAGATACATGCACCCCAATGTTCGCAGCATCATAGAGGCGTTACTTATGATTGCCAAGATGTGGAAACAACCTGAGTGTCCATCAACAGATCAATGGATAAAGAAGAGAGGGGCATACGTAGAAAAGGAAATTTTATTATGATTTCAAGTATTAATCCTGATATTCTATATTAGCCAGATTAGAGGTTATGATTTGCCAACAAACAATCCAATCCTTCCTTTTTCTGTACCTTACTTGTTCAGAGAGGACTGTGCCTGTTCGCTTTGAATTCTCAACCAGTTCGTGCTAAAATCACAGGTGAAGCTTAGTTTTCTGCTGATTTAATCCACCAATCAAGATAGAGTTTCTTCATTTTATTCAGCAAATATTTACTATGCCTTAAAAAAAGATTTTAAAAAAAAATGCATGGTCTTATTTGCTAATGCTGCTGGGAATAATTAAGTTTTAGGTTCACAGTAAAATGAGCACAAGGTACAGAGATTTCCCACACATTCTCTGGTGGGAATGTAATAAATTGGTACAGCCACTGTGGAAAACAGTACGGGGTCCCTCAAAAGCTAAAAATAGAATTACCATATGATCCAGCAATCCCACCCTGGGCATATATCAGACAAAACTA
>NW_021700615.1:692-1816 GCF_005190385.1 Monodon monoceros
CAAAAAGATACATGCACCCCAATGTTCGCAGCATCATAGAGGCGTTACTTATGATTGCCAAGATGTGGAAACAACCTGAGTGTCCATCAACAGATCAATGGATAAAGAAGATTTTATATATATATATATATATATATGAATATATATATAATATAATATATATATAATTTAAATTTATATATTTGCATACATATATATATAAATACTACTCAGCCATAAAAAAGAATGAAATTAATTTTGCCATTTGCAGCAACATGGATGGACTTAGAGGGCATTATTCTAAGAGAAACAAGTCAGACAGAGAAAGATAAATACTGTATGATATCGCTTATATGTGGAATCTAAGAAATAAAACAAACTGGTGAATATAGCATAAAAGAAGCAGACTCACAGATATAGAGAACAAACTAGTAATTGCCAGTGGGGGAGGGGGGAAAGGCAATTTAAGATTTGGAATTGGGAAGTGGGAAGTACAAACTATTGGGTGTAAAGTAGGCTCCAGGATGTATTATACAACAGGGGGAATATAGCCAATAAAAAGTAGTCTTTAAAATTGTATGAAAATATTTTCTTTTTTAAAAAAGATACTTCTTAGCTGATAGGAGCTTTAGAAGTCTACAGAGGCAGATAATTTTAAAATTGCAGCATATAACTTCTGGAGCCTGGCTGACATTCTCACAGGAAGCCACATGAAAATTACTTTCAAAGGCATTCATCACCTTAGCTTAAAGGAGTCTGTTCCTTCAGTGTGTATTAGTCCATGGTGCATCCTTACTTTGACTTTTCTGTGAGGTTCACTTCTCGCCCCCAGGAACAAACCCTGCAGAGGGGCAACTTGTTTGGCTTGGGAGCCTGCCCAATATGAAAAGTTTGCAGGCAAAATCAGAAAGAACATCTGCAGGAGGAGAGATGAGGGTTGCCGACAGCTAATGATTCAGAAAGCAATTTGCATGAGAGCCTTCTGCTTAACAAGAGGCAACATGTACTGGGCAATGGTTTACCATCCACTGCCAAGCTGGTTTCTACACCCTGAGTCCTCCTTCCATCAAAACACGTGTCCTGAGGGAACGCCCAGCCACCAGCTTCCACTTACCTGAGTTAGCATGACCTGCCATCTAGAATTT
>NW_021700616.1:0-1797 GCF_005190385.1 Monodon monoceros
CATATGTGATTGAAGCACATTAATACATTGACACAGATGGCAGTTAACTTTTGTCTTTTGATACCTGTGAGTGCATCTTTCATTTTGTTGAAAGAATATGACCAGTTGTCAGTTTGGGATTCTACCATTTAGTAAAGATAGTCCAGTTAATTTTAGAAATAAGAGATTTAATATATAATACATAATAATACTTTCATGTATTTTTAGTTACTGAAAACACTGATTGTGATGCTGTGCAGAAACTATGCCATTATAGTCTTCAAGATTTAAATGAATCAAGTATCTATTAACTACTGTAGTTTATAAACTAATAAAAATTACTACATCAGCAACTTGTAAATACAATATTTCAACTAATGTCTTAACAAGTTTACAGTGGTTCTAATTACTGTACTTATATCTAAATTATTTAGTAATTTGACATGAAGCCTTTTTAGTAGTTTGCTGGTGCAGATCAGGGATAGGTAAACTATGGCTGGTGGGCCAGATCCAGCCTGCCGCCTGATTTTGTAAAGAAAGTTTTTTTGAACAAGTCAAAAGAGACATATGTTACCCTGTGTTTGCTTCCAGGAATCAGCTCGAAGTAGGGTGTACTGCATCAAGTCAACTGTCTCAACCAAGGAACGCCCCAGGTACACGTGTGGGCCTGTGACTATTCAAAGGCCTGCAGTGCCACAGGAAGAACAGGACTTAAATTGCAGTAAGAACGCAAGGCGACTTTCTTTTGGAGGCATGGTGACTTCAGGCAAGAAGTCCTTGATGGAATGCGAGGCCGAGGGTTCTCTCAGTACTGCTCAGACTAGGGCAAGGCGTAAGATGTTGTAGGCATGTGAGACATGCCAGAAGTCTATTCGTGAATGTGTGGGCGTGCTGGGGACATTACGTTGCTCCAAAAGAGAGTGCAGTGCATTTCCCTACCCTCAGCGTATAGAGAGTGGCTCCAAAGGGCTACGGGCCTGGACGTTGCTCAGCAGACCTAGGGGGGCCAGGGTGTACTCTGTGTTCCAGCCGGGAACAGGGTGCCCACGCGAGCCTCCTAGGTGTCCAGAAAATTCTACTGCCGTTAAAGGGCAGAGGCTATGGCCTCATGGAAACTGCTGCACTGCTCCGCTTCTCTACGGCAAATCAGTTTCATACCTCCAGGCATATGCTCAGGCTGAGTGTTCCGCTAGCGACAGACCATTGCAAGATGCTGACTTTCTCCTCAAGCAGAGGGACCTCAGGTACGATGTACGTGAAGTATGCCAAGCAGAGTGTATTCTCACGGCAGCTCACACAAGGGTGACAACCAATATTTCCTGGGCCCTTCGGCCGCACCAGAGATCTGGTCCTGAAGCTGTTTGAGGGCTTTGGAAATGTACCTCTCCTCGAGGTACGTGCAGTGTGTTGCCCATCACTCGGCACGTACAGTGGGCCTCCAAGGAACAGTCCAATGGGCCTCGATGTAGCTCAGCAGGCCCATGGTGGGGCCGAGGTGTCTGGAGGTACTCAGTGACCTTGGAGGAAAATGAAAGCACACCCAAGGGGGCAGGGAGTCTTAAAAAGGGTCCTTCCTTGAAAAGAAAGGCGAACAGCGAGTTAGAACTCATGGAAAGAGCTGCATGCCTCCCTATCTGCCCGGCTACTCAGGGACTAACCTGGAGGCTTGTTCTCACATTGAGTTTCCGTTTCCTTCTAAACCTTGTCAGGCTGACCACCACCGCGTCCATGGAAGCACCAGGTTTAGACAGAGGAAACTCATTTTCTTCCCTGAAGCATTCCCACAGGGTTTATAGGCCCATCAATAGCAGGGAATTT
>NW_021700617.1:0-1131 GCF_005190385.1 Monodon monoceros
TACCTTCTGTTTTCTCTGCTCCAGAAGGATGGGTTCTCAGAGAACTGCTGGTTCAATGCCTTCGCTTCTTTAGATCTCTACCCTGATGTAACGTTCATAATGAGTCTTCCCTGACCAGCATACTTTCTCTCCAAGCCTGTTCTATTTATACACATCCCTGCTTTAATTTTCTCCCAAGAACTTTACAAATGTGAGGTATTATAAATGTTACTCTTTTTTATTTGTTACATGACTTCTCTTACTAGATTATAACCAACTGAGGTCAGTGATTTTCTTATTTTTGTCCATTTCTGTATCTCTTTGTGGGCCTAGAACAGTGAGCAATGCATCGTATGCCCTCCTATGAATGAGTGGTTTATTAGGAAATCCATCCTAAATGATCAAGATAATTTTATTATTGCCTTTGGTATTTTCACAGCACTGTATACAGATTTCTGTTTAATGACATATTCTATACCATAGCCTGTTGATATGTCTTCTTTAGAAGTGATTGAGTTCTTTGAAAATAAAAATGTAGTTTATTTTTATTAAACCTTCAGTTTCAGGTTCCCAGTTCATATATTTGAATCAATGAATGATACAACCCCAAATCCTTAGGTAGACGTTCACAATCTTGCCATGGTTATAATTACATTTCTAGCCATAACTCTCACTGCCTGCTTCATGCCCTATGTACTAATTAACAGGAGCTACTTGCAGGTCCCAGACAATTCCATGATTTGTCTCATTTTTAGCTTTCTTGTCCCTTAGGTGTCTGTGTCATAAACACTCAAGGATTTACAGATTCTACTAACACATTAGCATTGGGATGATGTTTACTTGTTTGAGAAGCTTTTCTTAACATTCAAAGTTTATTAATCTCCTACAGAACTCTATTTTTACCTCCATCCCAGTGACCATTGCATTTTGTTTTGTGATACTGCATTTTCTTGTCCCTGCTAAAGTACAATATTAGTGGTAGACATTGCTTTATCAAGAAAATCAGGAAAAATCTTTTAGTTGCATTTTGGGTTCATTCAACATGAAATCCTATATTGAAGGTCATGTATGTAGCTCTCTCTGATCACTCACTCAGGGGACATTATGATTTAATTCAAGTTCTTCCACTGTAAGTTAAAAGGATATTTGTCC
>NW_021700618.1:0-1108 GCF_005190385.1 Monodon monoceros
TTACCCTAAACGTCCCCTAATCCTAACCCGTAAGCTAACACTAACCCGTTCCCTAACACGTACGCTAAACCTAAACTTTTGTCGTACCCTAACCTGTACCCTAAACCGTCCCCGTCCCCGTCCCCTTTCCGTAACCCTAACCCTAACCCTTATCCGAAGCCTTACGCTAACCCATTCCCTAATTCTAAACCGTACGCTAACACTAACCCGTACCCTAACACGTACGCTTACCCTAAACCATTGTCGTACCCTAACCTGTTCCCTAAACCGTCCCCGTCCCATAACCCTAACCTTAACACTAACCCTTACCAGAAGCCTTACCATAACCCGTCCCCAAATCCTAACCCGAACGCTAACATTAACCCGTTACCTAACACGAACGCTCACCCTAAACCATTCTCGTACCCTAACCTGTACCCTAAACCGTCCCCGTCACCTAATCCTAACCGTAACCTTAACCCTAACCCTTACCCTAAGCCTTACCCTAACCCGTCCCCTAAACCTAACCCGTACGGTAACACTAACCCGTGCCCTAACACTTACGCTCACCCTAAACCTTTGTCGTACCCTAACCTGTACCCTAAACCGTCCCCATCCCCGTCCCCTAACCCTAACCCTAAACCTAACCATAACCCTTACCCGAAGCCTTACCCTAACCCGTCCCCAAATCCTAACCCGTACGCTAACACTAACCCGTACCCTAACACGTACGCTCACCCTAAACCATTTTCGTACTCTAACCTGTACACTAAACCGTCCCTGTCCCCTAACCCTAACCCTAACCCTAACCTTAACCCTTACCCGAAGCCTTACCCTAACCCGTATCCTAATCCTAACCCGTTCGCTAACACTAACCCGTTCCCTAACACGTACACTCACCCTAAACCGTTGGCGTACCCTAACCTGTACCCTAAACCGTCCCCGTCCCCTAACCCTAACCCTAACCCTAAACCTAACCCTTACCCGAAACCTTACCCTAACCCGTCCCCTAATCCTAAACCGTACGCTATCAGTAACCTGTACCCTAACAGGTATGCTCAACCTAAACCGTTGTCGTACCCTAACCTGTACCCTAAACCGTCCCCGTCCCCTAACCCTAGCCCTAACC
>NW_021700619.1:0-1012 GCF_005190385.1 Monodon monoceros
ACTGTGAGCAACCCAGGCGTTGGGACCTCAGAGCAGAAGGCCCACATCGCCATGGGCAAGGGAACCTTACACGAATGTCCTGGCAGGAGTGTCCTGGCATCACTGGGCTCACATCAGAAAACGTGGGGAGCCCAGCAGTTAGGGCCTGAGGCCACAGGGCCCTCATCACCGAGGGGAGGAGGCTCCCAGCAGGCTCCAACTGCCACCATATGGCCGACGTCACCAAGGCGGGGTGTGTCAGCCAGGCAGGAAATGACCTCAGAGCAGAGGGCCCACCTCACAGAAGTGTGAGGAACCCAACCAGGATCAGACTCTCACCAGAGGGCCAACATCACCAAGGGGATGGGAACCAGGCAGGAGTGTCCTAACACCAGTGGTGCCAACATCACCAAGGGGATGGGAACCAGGCAGGAGTGTCCTAACACCAGTGGTGCCAACATCACCAAGGGGATGGGAACCAGGCAGGAGTGTCCTCACACCAGTGGGGCCACATCAGCGAAAGGTGAGGAGCCCAGCACATGTGGCCTCAAACCAGAAGACCCACATCACCAAGGGGCTCCGAGTGAGGCAGACAGGAGTTGTCTCACAACACAGGGCCCATAGAATAAAAAAGGTAAGGAATCCAGCAGTTGGAAGCTCCAAGCAGGTGGCCCAGATCACCGAGGCTATGGGATCCATGCCAGAGTGAATTCACAGCAGAGGGCCCACATCCTGACACTGTGAGCCACCCAGCCGTTGGGACTTCAGAGCAGAAGGCCCAAATCCCCATGGGGATGGGAACCTGGCAGGAGTGTCATCGCACCAGTGGGCACACATCAGAAAATGTGGGGAGCCCAGCAGTTAGGGCCTGACGCCAGAGGGCCCTCATCACCGAGGGGAGGAGTCTCCCAGCACACTCCAATTGCAACCAGAGGGCCCATGTGGCCAAGGCGACGTGTGCCAGCCAGGCAGGAGTGACCTCACAGCAGAGGGCCCTCCTCCCAGAAGTGTGAGGAACCCAGCCAGGATAAGG
>NW_021700619.1:1112-1483 GCF_005190385.1 Monodon monoceros
TGCAACCAGAGGGCCCATGGGGCCAAGGCGACGTGTGCCAGCCAGGCAGGAGTGACCTCACAGCAGAGGGCCCTCCTCCCTGAAGTGTGAGGAACCCAGCCAGGATAAGGCTCTCACCAGAGAGCCCACATCACCAAGGGGATCGGAACAAAGCAGGAGTGTCCTCACACCAGTGTGGCCACATTATAGAAAGGTGAGGAACACAGCACATGTGGCCTCAAACAAGGGGAAACACATCACGAAGGGGCTGGGAGTGAGACATGCAATAGGAGACACACAACAGAGGGCGCATAGAATAAAAAAGGTGAGGAATCCAGGAGTTGGAAACTCAAAGGAGGAGGCCCAGAGCACTGACGCTATGGGATACAGGC
>NW_021700619.1:1583-2377 GCF_005190385.1 Monodon monoceros
AGGAATCCAGGAGTTGGAAACTCAAAGCAGGAGGCCCAGAGCACTGATGCTATGGGATACAGGCCGGAGTCAACTCACAGCAAAGGGCCCACGTCATGAAACTGTGAGCAACCCAGCCGTTGGGATCACAGAACAGAAGTCCCACATGCCCATGGGGATGGGAACCTGGCAGGAGTGTCCTCGTATCGCTGGGCACACATCAGAAAATATGTGGAGCCCAGCACTTAGGGCCTGACACCAGAGGGCCCTCATCACTGAGGGCAGGAGGCCCCAGAATGCTCCAACTGCCACCAGAGGGTCCACGTCGCCAAGGCGACGTGTCCCAGCCAGGCAGGATTGACCTCACAGCAGAGGGCCCACATCATGAAAGTGTGAGCAACCCAGCCGTTGGGACCTCAGAACAGAAGGCCCACATGCCCATGGGGATGGGAACATGGCAGGAGTGCCCTCGCACCACTTAGAACGTATCAGAAAATGTGGGAACCCAGCCGTTAGAGCCTGACGCCAGATGGCCTCATCACCGAGGGGAGGAGGCTCCCAGCAGGCTCCAACTGCCACCATAGGGCCGACGTCGCCAAGGCAGGGTGTGCCAACCAGGCAGGAGTGACCTCAGAGAAGAGGGCCCACCTCACAGAAGTGTGAGGAACCCAACCAGGATCAGAGTCTCACCAGAGGGTCCACATCACCAAGGTGATGGGAACCAGGCAGGAGTGTCCTCACATCATTGGGGCCACATCATCAAAAGATGAGGAACCCATCATATGTAGCCTCAAACCAGAGGACACACATCACCA
>NW_021700620.1:0-1500 GCF_005190385.1 Monodon monoceros
GGAGTTTCAACATGCATAGGTAAATGAGAACACAGAACTCCCCTTTCTCATGTCCCGTTCTCCTCCTTCTAACTCCCTATGTGAACTCACTTTGTGCCAAGGCCAAGAAGCTGTGCCCCAATAAGAACCAAGCTGATTTCCTCACACTGACTGGGGCTATTGCACACTTAGAAGACTTGATGCTTCATTTTGATAAGCAACTAGAAGACCATGGAGGCAACCTATAAAAATGATTTGTCTTGGGAGAAAATACTAAAGAGGGTTAATGTGCTGTTCCACATGTCTAACCCCCTGGATTAAACCACAGGCACCAAGGTCACCAAGTGTACTTGGCAACAAAGAGCTAATAATAAAAAAAAAGCATCATACTGTTATTGTATTCATTTTCCCCCAAGGCACTCTCTGATAAACACCACAACCTCTAAGAGAATTGAGAACAGCTTCCTTGTGGGGTAGGTCATATAATATATATGCATCTTTTTCCAAGCAGTTAAATCATATCCAGCTATCAGCACACCTTACTTAAGGCGATCGTAATGTATGAGATTAAATGTTCCTACCTGATCGGAAAACTTCTTGTCCTCAATTCATTGGCTGTACTGGATTTTTTTTTCTTGGGTCAGACTTTCAGACTTCTACCAGAAATCGTTCCTTTGGGGAAACCAGGCCTTCCCAGAAACTCAGGAAACTGAAATGGAGACAGCAAAAGAGAAGGAAATTATTTGGACACATAGACCTCAATTGTTTGGTTTTAAGTAAACATCCAAGCAAACATCTTCTAAATGGTATAATAACTTTAGGGAAATTCACGGTTTATAAGTTTGGGTACTCATAAACTGAACATATTATGATAAGAGTACAGGTTGCATTTTGTGTCTTCAACTCAAGCAAAGGCTTCAAAAAAGGCCCAGTTATCCTTTGTTCATTAAGACACAAAGAGAGGGCGAAAAGGGCAAGTTTCGAAGTCGTTTTCTTTACAATTTACTTCCTTTCTTCAGTCTTCAACAAGATCTTCAGGAAATTAACTTTACTAAAGTTAATTATTCATAAAATAAACATAGGAACCTGCAGAAGACTATTTCACAGAGACCTGTAATGTACAATATCCATTGCATACATGCACCTTGAGCTTGTCTTTTCTAGCACTGGCATACACAAAACTCTGTGTGTGTGTGTGTGTGCGCGCGTGTGTGTGTGTGTGTGCACGTGTGTGTCTTTTTCTGTGATGGAGCCATAGGGAGAAAATAAATCTATTGGCTGCAATTCAGTGATGTACGAAGATTTAAAGGTAAAGGAGAAGGTTAAATCAAGTGAAACTATAAAGTCATGAGGTTGTGGTTCCATAATAATAACAATAGCAGTCTTCTGTAACCAAGGGAGCAGGCTCCTCAAATTATAGTCACACCTGTTAGACCATCTGCCCATACATTTCACACTATCATTAATGGAAAACAAATGGCACTGTCTCTCCTTCCCTTTATCCATTGGCCATCCTCATAT
>NW_021700621.1:0-1049 GCF_005190385.1 Monodon monoceros
ACGTGTTAGTGTTAGCGTACGGGTTAGGATTACGGGACGGGTTAGTGCAAGGCTTCGGGTAAGTGATAGGGTTAGAGTTAGGGTTAGGGGACGGGGACGATTTAGGGTACACATTAGGGTACGACAACAGTTTAGGGTGAGCATACGTGTTAGGGTACGGGTTAGTGTTAGCGTACAGGTTAGGATTAGGGGACGGGTTTGTGTAAGGCTTCGGGTAAGTGTTAGGGATTGGGTTAGGGTTAGGGGACGGGGATGGGGATGGTTTAGGGTACAGGTTAGGGTACGCCAACGGTTTAGGTTGAGCGTAAGTGTTAGGTTACGTGTTAGTGTTAGCGCATGGGTTAGGATTAGGGGATGGGTTACGGTAAGGCTTCGGGTAAGGGTGAGGTTTAGGGTTAGGGTTATGGTTAGGGAATGGGGACGGTTTACTGTACAAGTTAGGGTACGACAACGGTATAGGGTGAGCGTATGTGTTAGGGTACCGTTTAGTGTTAGCGTACGGTTTAGGTTTAGGGGACATTTTAGGGTAAGGCTTCGGGTAAGGTTTAGCGTTAGGGTTAGGGTAAGGTTTAGGGGAAGGGGACGGTTCAGGGTCCAGGTTAGCGTATGACAACGGTTTAGGGTGAGCGTACATGTTAGGGAACAGGTTAGTGTTAGCGTACAGGTTAGGATTATGGGACGGGTTAGCGTATGGCTTGGGGTAAGTGTTAGGGTTAGGGTTAGGGTTAGGGTTAGGGTTAGGGGAAGGGGACGGTTCAGGGTACAGGTTAGGGTACGACAACGGTTTAGGGTGAGTGTACGGGTTAGTGTTAGCGTACGGGTGCGGATTAGGGGACGTGTTAGGGTAATGCTTCGGGTAAGGGTTAGGGTTACGGTTAGGGTTAGGGGACGGGGACGCTTTAGGGTACAGGTTATGGAACGACAACTGTTTAGGGTGGGCATACATGTTAGGATTCGGGTTATTGTTAGCGTACGGTTTCGGATTAGGGGACGGTTTAGGGTAAGGCTTCGGGTAAGGGTTAGTGTTAGGGTTAGGGTTAGGTTTAGGG
>NW_021700621.1:1149-1784 GCF_005190385.1 Monodon monoceros
CTTCGGGTAAGGGTTAGGGTTACGGTTAGGGTTAGGGGACGGGGACGCTTTAGGGTACAGGTTATGGAACGACAACTGTTTAGGGTGGGCATACATGTTAGGATTCGGGTTATTGTTAGCGTACGGTTTCGGATTAGGGGACGGTATAGGGTAAGGCTTCGGGTAAGTGTTAGTGTTAGGGTTAGGGTTAGGGTTAGGGGACGGGGATGGTTTAGTGTACAAGTTACGGTACGACAACGGTATAGGGTGAGCGTATGTGTTAGGGTACGGTTTAGTGTTAGCGTGCGGGTTAGGCTTAGGGGACAGGTTAGGGTAAGGCTTCGGGTAAGGGTTAGGGTTTGGGTTAGGGTTAGGGTTAGGGGACGGGGACGGTTTAGGGTACAGGTTAGGTTTCGCCAACGGATTAGGTTGAGCGTAAGCGTTAGGTTACGTGTTAGTGTTAGCTCATGGGTTAGGGTTAGGGGACGGG
This sequence comes from Monodon monoceros, assembly GCF_005190385.1. NCBI lineage: Eukaryota > Metazoa > Chordata > Mammalia > Artiodactyla > Monodontidae > Monodon > Monodon monoceros. The sequence goes on from NW_021700621.1 coordinate 1,619, forward strand.
TTACAGTAAGGCTTCGGGTAAGGGTGAGGTTTAGGGTTAGGGTTAGGGTTAGGGAACGGGGACGGTTTAAGGTACAGGTTAGGGTACGACAACGGTATAGGGTGAGCGTACGTGTTAGGGCACGGGTTAGTGTTAGTATACGGGTTAGGATATGGGGACGGGTTAG
>NW_021700622.1:0-27906 GCF_005190385.1 Monodon monoceros
AAAGTCTTTAAAATGTCCATATGTGGATCCTGCAAGTCCACAATTAAAATCATCAGGTATGCTAGCGAAGATTTGGCTTGACAAGGGAGAATTCACTCATTGGAGTATACACAATGCTGGGTTTAAACACAGGGAAAGAACTAGGCACCACCTGAATGTCCAACAATGCAGGAATGACTACAGAAATGTTAGGGTCCATCGATACACTCTTCAGGCACTGAAGATGACGGTTCTGAAGCCTGTTGAATAACATGGAAAGGAGTTCAATGGGTTGATTTTTGTTTGGTTTTAGTTTTTGAAAAAGCAGATTAAGAAACACCACATACATGAACCATTCTATAACAGTGTGTTAAAAGGGAAGGTGGGGTGGAGGTGAGGAAGGGAGGGAGAGAGGAGAGGAGAGAGCCTGGAAAACAGCACACGGAAATGGTAAAAGTGGTTGTCTCCCGGTAGTAGGGTCATGGGGAGCAATTACTCTCTTGGGTTTCCCTCATCTGATTTCCTTCTCCTTCCTGATGTTTCTACCATGAAATTGTATCACCTGTGCAATAAACAAAGAGAGAAATTGCTTTTTAAACCAAACCACAAGGAGAAGACAGCCTTTAACCTGTCAAGTGGCACAGATTAGCAAGATTATTCACAGCACCCAAGGTGGGTGTGGGGGGAAGGGAGGGGAGAGGAGGGGTAGGGACGACAGGGGAGTGGAGAGAAAGTCAGAGAGAGACACAGAGTGAGAGGGACTGAGACAGGTGGAGGGAGGGAGAGATGGAGGGAAGGAAGACAGGGGTGGGGGTGGGGGTCGGTTGTGAGAGAGAAAGACCTGCACTCCCAATACAATACACTGCTGGTGGGTTAGGGGGGCAAAGGGTGGGGCTGTAAACCGGGTGGGAGCCAAGGTTTGGCTCTGCTGGCTGGCTCGCTCCTGGGATGTCTTCATCGCAAGGTGGCCTCCTCGTCGGTGTCTTCCTCGAAATCCTTGACGTCAGCACTGGTGGACTGTCTGGCCCAGGCTCCCCTTTCGGCCTCTCGTTCCTTATGCGACTTGAATCTCCCAACGAAAATTTTGCGGTAGTTCAGGAACATGCCATTCATCGCATCAATGGCCCGCTCGGCGGACTCCTGCTTCTGGAAGTGCACGAACCCGTAGCCCTTGGGCCCCTTTTCGTCGCAGGCCACTTTGCAGGAGAGGATGTTGCCGAACGCCGAGAAGATGTTGTACAGCGCCTTGTTGTCGATGGTTTTGCCCAGGTTCTTGATGAAGACGTTGCCCACCCCGCTCTTGCGGAGCGAGGGGTCCCGCTGGGACCACATGATGCGAACTGGCCTGCCCTTGATGACATCAAAGTTCAGGGTCTCCAGGGCCCGCTTGGCGTCTACCGGTTGCTGGTAGTTGACATACGCATAGCCCAACGAGCGGCGGGTGATCTTGTCCCTGCAAATGCGGATGGAGAGGATGGGCCCGGCCGGGCTGAACTTCTCGTACAGCATTGCCTCCGTCACCTCAGGGTGCAGGTCGCCCACGTACAGCGAAGCCATAGGAAAGTCTGGATTCCTCCCTGAGCCCCCGCCCATCTCCGCATCAGCATCCGCGGCGGCCACCGCCGCCGCCGCTACCGCCGCTGCCACCTCTGCACCTGCATCCGCATCCGCCTCCGCCTCCGCCTCCGCCTCCGCCTCCGCCTCCCCCAAGGGGGGCGTCGCAGCCTCTGCCGCCGCGGCGGCTTCGGCCACACTGGCCTCCGCCACGGCCACTGCCGCTGCCGCCAGGGAGGCCTCCGCCTCCTCCCCCGCTACGGCTGCCGCCTCCTCCCCCAGGGTGACCTCCGCCACTGCCTCCTCCACTGAGGCCTCGGCCTCCAACTCAGCCTCCACCTCTGCTTCCGCCTCCGCCACGGAGGCCTCCGCCACCGCTTCTGCCACGGTCGCCGCCGCAGCCTCCGCCGCCGCCGCAGCCGCCGCCGCCACCGCCGCCGCCACTGTCGCCGCTGTCGCCACGGTCGCCGGTGCCCCCGGGCCGCTGCCGCGACCTCCCTTCCCGCGAGCTGGGGGGCGGAGAGGCGAGAGAGGGCAGGAGGGCGGGTGGGCGCCGGAACCCGGGCCGGGGGCGCGAGCGCGAGCTGGGGCGGGGGACCCCAGGCCAGCCGATCTGGCGAGTCCCAGTCACCTGGTATGGCGAGCGCTGCCAGGAGCGCACCGGTGCGAGTCGCAGCAGCCTGCAGCCCACTGCTGCTGCCGCCGCCGCTCGGTCGTGGGCTAGCGTGCGGGGCGCGGGCGGGCGGCGTGTGGTGGGGGGCGGGGGGTGTTGGCGTCTGTGGTCCGGGCAGCTGGGAAGGCTTCTGTCTCTTTGGTTCCCCCTGTGGCTGCTGCGGGGCTTCGGGGCCGCGGACGGTGGGAGGGGGCGGGAGCGGGAGGCTTGAGGTTGGGGGACGGGAGTGTGAGTCCTCAGCCTGTCGGATCGGCTGGATGTGTTTGAAGAGGAAGCCAGGGAAAGGACTCCATGTGGACCGAGGGAATCTGGGTTAGATTTAGGGAGTTTTGTTTTATCCTTCCTCTCCCCATAGAACATTTAAATGATTAAATCAAGCACCTTGCAAGAGAAGGTGGGTGGCGTTGAGAATACGCTTGCCCGGCCTAAACAAACCCAAGAAAAATAGTTTTCTCACGTTCAGGGGTTCTCCCCACCTCAAGGCACACACGCTCTCCAACATCACCGCCACCAAGGCGGCAACTCTTACTCTGAGCTGGAGCTGGGGCAAGAGGGGCAAGCTCCCACTGCAGCCTGCTGACCCATTTTCTCAGAGATTCCTCCCCATTTTCGGGCTCTTTCCCTCCTCTGCAACACTTGCAGAAGAGGAAATAAAGAACACAAGAACACGTATTCATTCATCCATAATGCCATGCCACAAATATTTATGGAGCCATTGCCAGTCCCTAGGGATATACAGGGGTCCGGGAGGCAAGAGGAAATAGACCAGTCAACTCCCAAGGTTGACCTTGGGAGTGGACAGTCTGGGCTAGAAACCCTGTCCCTGCTCCAGACTATGGGAGAACTAGGGACCTGGGGTTCTTCAGCCCCCACCACCCCCCAACTCCTCCCACCCATCCAAGTCTGAATTCATGCAGCCTGGAAGCGGGGGAATCAAGAGCACCCTGTCCTTAGTGCTGTCCTCCATGATAGGTGAGGTAAGCCAAATCAAGAGCTGGGGACAGGGCCTGGTCCAGAGCCAGGCACTAGTTTGCTCTTGTCTCTGCCCTCAAGGTGCTGAAGTTCCCAACGTGAACCAAGAAAGGCACATCCATGTTCAAAACAAAAGCAAAACCTGAAATCTCTCTAGAATGAGGTGTCTCATTCCAGTTCACCAGCTAGTATTTATGGAAGCCTTATCCAGTACTTGGCACTGGGGGCTCAGAGACAGGCAATGTGGTAAGTGAGCAGTGAACGTTGATGTGTTGGAGGTGTGGGGCAAGGTGAGGAAAGGTGAGCAGAGTGTATTGTGGGAGCAGAGAGGCCACACAAGCCCAAAAGCTGAGGGGATAGGCAAGCGAGCAACCATTAGAGTAGAGGGCAACAGAGGCTAGAGTCCCACTTCTTCCAGAAAGGAGGACCCAGCCACTAACCATTCCTGGTAGGAATCAAGCAAGGCAGCAAAGGAGACAAAACCCCCAAGGCAAGCTCTGAAAGATGAGTAGCAGTCCACCACATCGAGGCAGAAGGGAAGGCACTCCAGACAGAGGCATCAGTCTGTGTCCAAGGCTCTGTAGCATGCTAGCACATGCATGGTCACTTCTGGTCATGCCTAATAATCTGGTGTGGACAGAGCTCATGATCTCCAAGAGTATATGGCAGGGGATGGGGCTGGAAGGTGTGGGGGGCCCTGAAAAGCAAGCTAAGGTGCTTGGACTCTATACCCAAGCTCACGGGGCCCACTCAGTACATTTAAGGAGGGACTCGGTATGATCAGATCTTTAGAAAGAGTACAAACTAAACATCAACACAGAAAGTAGTTAAGAGAGTAGATCTTAAAAGTTCTCAGTACAAGGGGAAAACAAAGTGTAACTAACTGAGGTGATGGGTGTTTATTAAACTTCTTGTAATCATTTAGCGATGTGTACCTATATCAAATCATTATGTTGTACACCTTAAACTTATACGGTGTTATATGTCAATTATATCTCAATGAAACTGGAGAGAAACCCATCAATACACATGTAAATGCATGCACACATACACACACACACACACACATGCCCCTGAGACAGAGCTGATAGAACAAAAAGAAGACAGTCAGTTGTGACCAGTTCCAAAAGAGTCAGAACAACCATTCCCTCCGTCCCTCCTTTCCTTCCATAAATAGGGGTTTCACATTTACCATGAGCCAGGCATTGAACTGTGGACTTCGGGGTCAGATATAAAAAATGATCAAGCCATAGTGCCTTTCCTCACTCCACTAAAGCTCAGGCTGCCCATACAAATAAGAGAAATGCCAGCAGAGGGCTATATGTGCTATGTGATTGGACTATGGTGGCCATGGAGTTTCATCTGCCCAGCACATATTCTCACCTCCCCCTCACTCCCACCCATCCACCTTCCTTGGGTAAATAAAGCTGTTTTCTGTGGTGGCAGCGTTGGCTGGACCTGGGCAACTGCACATCATAGAACAACCCTGAACCTTCAGAACTGACTGGGTCACCATGGGGTGTGAGGCAGTGAGAACTTTGTCATCGCTGGCTGGAAAGCATCCCAAGATGGCTGAGAAGCAGACATACAGACGTGTGTCTCGCCAGCTTGCAAAGCCTAGCCCTCTGCCCCTAGACAGGGTGTCAGCAAAGGGCAGGGACAGAGACTTAGGAAAAGCCTGCTGTGTTGCTGGTGCCTTGACCAAGGTGGTCACTGTCACCACTCTTTGGAGCCATCTCCTGAGGGTCTAGGTTGCTTGTAGGCAGGAGGCAGATGAACTTTGCCTCACCATTCCAGGTGGCCACCAAGAGGGACCTGAGGAGGCAGCGGCCAAGAGGGGAGCCATGATTGCTGGGAGGTAGGGGATGTGGGGATGACGAGAAGAGCTTCTCGGCCCATTGTTTGGAGACAGAAGTGACAAGAGGGACCAATTCAAGGACCAGGAGTCAACAAGATCTCTTCCTCTGGCTTTGACTTCCAGCCCACAGAGCAACAGAAATCTGTAGGAGAAAGAGGTTCAGCAAAGTCATGCTGTGGCCAGTGAATCCACAAACCTGTCAGACCAGAAGACAATCCCCAGGCCCTTGACCCTCCAGCAACAGGAAGAAGGCTACTACAGTGACAAGGAGAGCAGCTGGGGAATGCTCTCCAAGTCCTTTCTCACAGAGGCTTCTCTGGGGTTCCCGTCTCCTTTTATTCAGTTCCTGGTCACATCTGCAATCAAAAGTGTTCTGACTACTGGTTGCTATGATTGAGGCAAAAGTGAAGAGCCCTGTGGAGTGTCAGCAGAGGGAGGGAGAGGTCCCTTTCTTGTGGGAGGAAGTGTTACTCATTTTATTCACTCGATGATTCAACAAGTATTTATGGAGGGCTACCTTGTACCAGGCATTCTTCTAGGCAGAGAGCCCCTGCATCCAAGGAACTTATCTTCTAGTGGGGAAGACAGACAATAAACATGGCAGAAAATGTAAAAGCACTTAAAGGTTGCTGCAAATGCCCTCAGGGAAATAAATGAGATGATTTGGTACATCTTACCTAGAACCCAAGAGAAGTGGCAAAGGTCAGGGATGGCCTTTCTGAGGACAGTGATGTGTGGCCAGTCCTGCTGGAAAACAGGGGGAAAACCTGCCTAGCAGGGAGAACTGCGATTCCTCTGGCCTTGTGACAAAAAAGAGGGGCACTGGAGCCGCAGAAGAGATGCCGGTGTAGCTGGAGCCCAGTGAGAGAGGGGATGGAGGGAACAAAGGACAGTGTAGTGGTGGGAAGGAGCCATGATGGAGTTTGGTTTTCACTCAAAGAGCTCTGGGGAGCCAAAGAGAGAATTGAATCAAGGGAGTGCCATGATCTAATTATATTCAGTAATTTCTCTCTGGCTGCTCTCTGTGGAAAAAACTACAAGTGGGCAGGGCACAAAGCAAAGCACGGAGACCAATTCGGGCCCTCTTGCAGTAGCCCAGTTGGGAGATGGCAGTGGCTTGGCCCAGACTGGCAGCACGAATTTAGAGAATAGTGCATGGGTTCACGTGATATTTTGGAAAGAGAACAGACAGCACTTGCTGGTGGATTGAAGGCAGTTGGTGAACAAACTTAAGAAATGAATGATTACTATGAGAGTCTTTTCTTGCAGGTCTTGGTCATGGAGGTGTTATGTATAATCACAGACAATACGGAGAGTGGATGTGATAGATTTGGACAAGGGAGAAAGACAGTTGGGGATGTGTGTCAAGAGTTCCAATTTGCACATGTTACGTGTCTGAAGTCTGGAAAAGTCTGCTCTCCATGTAGGCTGCAGAAACAGAATTATCAAGACAACAGGACACAGATAGTATTCAAAGCCACAAGACTGGGCAGAATCACCTAGAGAGAGTACTGTCAGGAGAAGAAAGTGCAGGGCTATTCCCTGAGACATGCCAACATGTAGAAGTTGGGTTGAGGATAACAAGCCAGCAGAAGAGATTGAGAAGGACTGGACGGTAAACGGGCTGGCCCTAAACCTGACTCCTCTCCAGGGCCGTGCAGGGTCCAGCCTCAGTGTCCTCACTCGGGTCCTGCTTTCAGTGCTCCTGGCTGTATGTGCATGGGACTTGGTTTAAAACGGGAGGACAACAAGGACTTTGTGTGCTAAGGTTTAGATTTCTCTTTCTGTTCATTTCAAAGTGGAGCTTTAAGGAGATAGGTTCAGATACAGAGACATTCAAAGAGTGTTTGGAGCCGGCCCTTCTCTTCCCATTTCATATGGCCCACCTCCTTCTTCCTATCAGGAGGGAGTAATAGAAAGGAATGGGGATGCGGTTCAGAGAGCAGGAGAAAAGAATAGAAAATAATGGAAGAAGGTAGGGGATGGGGGTGGGTACCAGTAGGGAGAGGGACAGATCAGCTCTACAGGTAAAAAATGAATCAAAACACTGAAAACAGGGATCTACATAAAGAAGTCTCTTCCTATGAATTTCTTGTTGACATAGCTGTAGGAAGGATGCTCAGGGGAATAGAGAATGAAAACATACATGTATTTTGTAGTAGGTAAATTTATTTTGTCAATTCACACTGCCCCAAACTCCCCCGAATGAAAATAATCTTGACATACAGGCCAGAAAAAATAGCAGCCTTAGACTTTTATTTAGGAAGAATTGGAAAGTGTTTGGGTGTGTGCCCCTGTTATTTAACAAATAAGAACAATGATTATTAAATTGTCTTGAATAAATACAGCACATTTAGCAAATGGTCCTTTGGATCCTTATAAAGTGAAGAGTTAAGGGAGGCAGAGATATAGGGCAGGGAAGGAATGAGAATTGAGTCAATAGACATAAGAGCCCCAGGACATCAGGATATACACACATGAGCATGTTTATCACCTAAGGATTCACACTGGGCAAACTAGGATACAAAGCAAGCACTCATCAACCGGGGAATGACTGGAGACATTGTGGCACAGCCATTCCATGGATTATTATGCAATCATTACCAAGCACGAGTTATGTCTATAGGCTCTGATTTAGGGGGACCTTCAAAATATGCTATTATTAAGTGAGGAAAGCAAATTGCAGAGAGGGACAGTATATGGTCTCATTTGCATGTTGGGGGTCAGGGCACGGGAGGGAAGATAAGAGGTTGTGATCCCATATTTATTTGTATGCCTACTTGACATTGCCACCTGGATGTCTCATAGGTATTTCATCCTTAAATGGCATCACCATGCACTCGGGTATTCAAGTGAAATAAAAATGGAGAGCCACCCTTATTTCCTTCCTCTCCCATTCCCACATCTTCCTCTGGATGCTGTCTCATCCTTCAGCCACTCCTATCACCTCTACCTCCCAAACACCACTTGAACCTCTCCAACTTCACTGGAGTCCACCATTAAGCCTCTCATAGGATCCTGCCAAGCCTCCTAACTGTTCTCCCACTTCCACCAAACTTCCTTGTCCATCCAGTTGCCAGACTGATCTTTCAGAAAAATGAATGGTGCCTTTTGCCTCCCCTACTCAAAACCCCAGAAGGCTTCCCACTTCACTTGGACTAAAAGGCAAACTCCTCAACATGACTTAAATATAATGAGCTGCATGACCTGGCCCTTGCCAACCTCCCCATTCTCACCTTTCTCTATCCTGGTCATTGTGGGCCTTCTTAGAATACTCTGACTACTCCATGATCCAATCTCCATCCTTCCTGTGGGCTTCCACCTACCTCAAACTGTCTTTCTCCATCTTTTTAAAATCGTTAACAGGTTTTTAAACATACAAAATATTATAGTGGGTCACAGAACATGCCCCCAAGTCCACATCACTCAAACTGAAAAAAATAAAACATTTGTCCTATTTTTGTATCAGTTGGTTAGATTTTTAGGATAATAAAAAAACACAAAATACAGCTACCATCCCCATTGGAGCCCGCCCGCCCCCCAAACCCATTCTCCTTGCCACCCCGCATAGGGCACAAACCTTGGTTACTTCTGGGTGTGATTAAAGGCAGGATACAAGTAAGTTCTCAGTTTCTCTCTCTAATTTCTTTTTCTCTCTCTGTCTCTTTTCCCTTACTCCTTTCATGAGTATTTCTCTGACCCTTTGCTATTTGTCTCTCAGAAACAGACAGGGTCCACAAAAGGGAACATGATTGGTGATATTTGGGCTCAGGATGGTCGTGAGAAATGAAGAAGCCTATACTCCTAGCAGTCCTTGTATGTTCCTGGATTCCTGGGCTTAAATTCCTCAAAGAACATGGGCCTTGGAGTCAAGTGGACCCTCTTGTAGGCAGAGTTCCAGAGCAGAACACTTAACCGCTCTGAGCCTCGGTTTGTGCTTTGAGTATGAATTTCAGAAATTGTAATTAAGGTTCTTAGGAATTTTTTTAATAACAAGTAGTTTTGCCCAACCCTACTTAGGAACCAAGAACAGAGGGCTGACTGATGGTTTTTACGTAGAATTTCAGATACTTTTCTCTCTGGGAACCAATTCTCCTCCCAATGTATGGCTAAAACTTTAATGACCTTCTTTGTCATAATCTTAGGCAGTTTACAGGCATGACCTTATAAAAATATACCTGTAGGTATATCCCCAGTCCATGACTTACTAGCTATGCGTACCTTGGTCAAGTTGCTTTGCCTTTTTTGTTTGTTTCCTTAGCTTTGGAGTCCTCATCTGTACAAAGGGATGCATATTTGTAAGGACAAAAAGACGTGATAATGTTTGGAAAATGCTTTTCACAGTGCCTGGCATGCATTCAGTGCCCAACACAAGGGACTCCTTATTAATGTCAGTTCCCTCTGTCCTGAGTATATCCTTGTTCAGCTGGTTTTTGAAGGCCCAGTGTCTCTCCTTTCTGGTGTCCAAGGAAGCTTGGCACTTTCTCTCTAACCAGGAGCAAGGTGTCAGTTCAGAGGGAGCCTGATCCTCTGGGTTATATCCCAGGTTATGGCTGGATTTTACTCTAGGCAAGTGCCTGATTCTCTGGCCTGAACTCACCTAACTTACACTCGCATTCAGGTTTTCCTTCGTTCTCCTGACCTTAGGACCTTTTTTTGACCCATTTATTTATCTTCCCTGAGATCCAAGGACCTTGCAAGTCAACACATGAAAGAATGCCATTTTCTGTACTCAAGAAACCCCCCTAGAAGATTTGATAATACTGTCTCATAGAATGGGGTGTTGAGTCAGGAGTTGAATTTTCCCTCAGCTGCTATTCATCCCTTTGAGCACCCTTTTTTGGGACCATATGGGAGATAAATTACTATGAGGCAGTACGTTCCTTCAAGTTCTTTCCTATAGGACACTTGAATGCATTTTCATGTGTTCATGATGTCTCTGGAACTCTCCTACCAACATTCATGATTGTGCTAAGACACATTCATGGGTTATTGGCATATGAGTAGCTGATCTTCATTACCATGAGTTGCTGAGCAATTTAAGTTTTCACTGTGTATAATAGATGTAAGATGAAATCTCCTTCCATGTGGTAAAGTCATGATGATTAGCTTTGGGACCTCCTTCCATACACACCATCTTTTAGAAACCATGCTCAAAAATAAAAATTGCTCTTACTGAAAGGAAGTCACGCACATGGTAAATAAAATAGTGGTGACCAGAAAGTACAAACGAGCTTGTGATAAAAGGCAAAGGTCTGACACCCCATCACTTCCCACTCCCCAGTTGTGCTTCCCAGGGTAGATCATTTCAATAATTCCCGCTTGCATGGTTTTGGCAGTTACCGTATTTCAGCTAAATAAAGTGCTTAATCTGCTATTTCACATCATCCATCAACTTTAGCCATCATCAAGTGACCACATTCTTCTTACAGAAGAGAATTTAACTCATTCACTGTGTCTTCATTCTGCCCTCACTTTCTTTCTCTCAGTTTTTATACTTTCTTTTGATTTTTAGTTTCTCTATTGATGACTCTAGTAACTTTAAATAATGTACTTAACCCTCAGTTCCTTGCATACACCTTAGTCACTTTAACTTTTCTTTTCTTTTTCTATAAAATGAGGATATTACCACTTCTATCCTTCCCTTCCTTCAATCTCTCTTCCTCATTTCTACATCCTCTTCTTACCAGGTTCATTATTATTTACATCCAATTTTGGAAACCTAAAAAACATTTTCTGCTTTGAAAAGCAGTACAAGTCTTTTACTTTTTAATGAATCTCTAATAATTTTGATCATAGGTCCACATTTCTTCACTGAGTGTAGGTTGGACCAGAGAAGGAGATTAAATCCTGGTGTCAAGTCCAAATCCTCTCTATATCTTTATTCCAGTAATTTCTGAAAGGACTGCCAAATTTGAGTTTGACTTATATGTGATCTATGCATCAAACACTCTCTCTCTCTCATTCTCTCTCTCATTCTCTCTCTCTCTCTCCTTCTCTCTCTCTCTCTCTCTCTCTCTCTCTCTCTCTCACACACACACACACACACACACACACACACACACCCATACAATTAAATGCTTGCCAGGCAATTGATCATTAAACCACTTAATCTTATAACAATTTATAAAATGGGTGTCCTTATAATCTCTATTTTACACCTGGGAAAATTTGGTAACAAGGACCTAAATAACAGGCAAGGTCTCATATAGTGTAAGTGGTAGAGCCTGGAATTGATTCAAAGAAAGGCAGCCTTGTTGCAGAATTGGTCCTGGTGACCACCATGTTATTCTACAATAAGCTTCTCTCTTTCAGTTTATCAGAATCTGTAACTATTGACAAATTAACCCATGCTGTTAAAACAGGTGGAACAGCTCACAGATGTATGAATAGTGGTTGACAATCAATCACCCTACTTTCAAAACCCCCACCAATCCCAGACATCAGAGGTTACAGAGAACAAAGTTACCTGATTGATTTTTTAAAAAAACTTTCCTCAGGTTCATAGAAATCTCTAAAAGCAGACTGACCCTATCCTGAGTAGATATTCTTTTATTTTGTCAAAAAAAGATTACAATTTTCTGTGACTTGCTACGTTCACAGAGCAGGTTAACACACGTAGATTAAATTAATTTTGTTTTATTAAAATCTGCACTAGGGGAAAAACTGGAATTTATGCAACAATGCCCTGATTGCTTCAAGTGTTTCATTTAAAATTTTTGCAGGCAGGAAGAAAAAAGTCATTTTTACATTTACTCTCCTTTCTGTAGTGCATCTTTTTATTCTCAGCCTGCTTTTAACTATTTAAATGTGTTTTTGTTTTTAAAGCAATTAATTAATGGTGTGCATTAGTGACTTTTTTTGTTATTATTGGTTTTCTTTACATCTTTATTGGAGTATAATTGCTTTACAATGGTGTGTTAGTTTCTGCTTTATAACAAAGTGAATCAGCTATACATAAACATATATCCCCAAATCTCCTCCCTCTTACGTCTCCCTCCCACCCTCCCTATCCCACCCCTCTAGGTGGACACAAATCACCGAGCTGACTTTCCTATGCTACGTGGCAGCTTCCTACTAGCTATCTATTTTACATTTGTAAGTGTATGTATGTCCATAGCACTCTCTCACTTCATCCCAGCTTACCCTCCCCATCCCCGTGTCCTCAAGTCCATTCTCTAGGTATCTGTCTTCATTCTTGTCCTGGCCCTAGGTTCTTCAGAAACATGTTTTATTTTATTACTAGATTCCATATATATGTGTTACCATACGGTATCTGTTTTTCTCTTTCTGACTTACTTCATCCTGTATGACGGACTCTAGGTCCATCCAACTCACTACAAATAATTCAATTTCGTTTCTTTTTATGGCTGAGTAATATTCCATTGTGTACATGTGCCACATCTTCTCTAACCATTCATCTGTCGATGGACACTTAGGTTGCTTCCATGTCCTGGCTATTGTAAATAGAGCTGCAATGAACATTATGATACATGACTTTTTTGAATTATGATTTTCTCACTGTATATGTCCAGTAGTGGGTTTGCTGGATCATATGGTAGTTCTATTTTTAGTTTTTAAAGGAACCTCCATACTGTTCTACATAGTGGCTGTATCAGTTTATATTCCCACCAATAGTGCAAGAGGGCTCCCTTTTCTCCACACCTTCTCCAGGATTTATTGTTCGTAGATTTTTCGATGATGGCCATTGTGACCGGTGTGAGGAGATACCTCATTGTAGTTTTGATTTGCGTTTCTCTAATGATTAGTGATATTGAGCATCCTTTCATGTATTTGTTGGTAATCTGTGTATCTTCTTTGGAGAAATGTCTACTTAGGTCATCTGCCCATTTTTGGACTGGGCTGTTTGTTTTTTTGATACTGAGCTGCATGAGCTGCCTGTATATTTTGGAGACTAATCCTTTGTCAGTTGCTCCATTGGGAAATATTTTCTCCCATTCTGTGGGTTGCCTTTTTGTCTTGTTTCTAATTCTGTGCAAAATGCCATTGGTAGTTTGATAGGGATTGCATTGAATCTGTAGATTGCTTTTGGTAGTATAGTCATTTTCACAGTGTTGATTCTTCCAGTCAAAGGACATGGTATATCTCTCCATCTGTTTGTATCATGTATAATTTCTTTCATCAGTGTCTTATAGTTTTCATCATTAATGTATAGGAATTTTATACCCTGCTACTTTACCAAATTCATTGATTAGCTCTAGTAGTTTTCTGGTAGCATGTTTGGGACTATCTATGCATAGCATCATGCCATCTGCAAACAGTGACAGTTTAATTTCTTCTTTTCCGATTTGGATTCCATTGATTTCTTTTTCTTCTCTGATGGCTGTGGCTAAAACTTCCAAAACTATGTTGAATAATAGTGGTGAGAGTGGGCAACCTTGTCTTGTTCCTGATCTTAGTGGAAATGGTTTCAGTTTTTCACCATTGAGAACGATGTGGGCTGTGGGTTTGTCATATATGGCCTTTATTATGTTGAGGTAAGTTCCCTCTGTGCCTACTTCCTGGAGGGTTTTTATCATAAATGGGTGTTGAATTTTGTCGATAGCTTTTTCTGCATCTATTGAGATGATCATATGGTTTTTCTCCTTCAATTTGTTAATATGGTTTATCACATTGATTGATTTGCGTATATTGAAGAATCACTGTTTTCCTGGGGTAAACCCCATTTGATCATGGTGGATGATCCTTGAATGTGCTGTTGGATTCTGTTTGCTAGTATTGTGTTGAGGATTTTTCATCTATGCTCCTCAGTGATATTGGTCTGTAGTTTTCTTTTTTTGTGACATCGTTGTCTGGTTTTGGAATCAGGGTGATTGTGGCCTCATAGAAGGATTTAGGGAGTGTTCCTCCCTCTGCTATACTTTGGAAGAGTTTGAGAAGGATAGGTGTTAGCTCTTCATTAAATGTTTGATAGAATTCACCTGTGAAGGCATCCGGTCCTGGGCTTTTGTTTGTTGGAAGAATTTTAATCACAGTCTCAATTTCAGTGCTTGTGATTTGTCTGTTTATATTTTCTATTTCTTCCCGGTTCAGTCTCGGGCAGTTGTGCTTTTCTAAGAATTTGTCTATTTCTTCCACTTGTCCATTTTATTGACATAGAGTTGCTTGTAGTAATATCTCATGATCTTTTGTATTTCTGCAGTGTCAGTTGTTACTTCTCTCTTTTCATTTCTAATTCTATTGATTTGAGTCTTCTCTCATTTTATCTTGATGACTCTGGCTAGTGGTTTATCCATTTTGTTTATCTTCTCAAAGAGTAAGCTTTTTGTTTTATTGATCTTATCTATTGTTTCCTTCATTTCTTTATCATTTATTTCTGATCTGATCTTTATGATTTCTTTCCTTTGGCTAACTTTGGGATTTTTTGCTATTCTTTCTCTAATTGCTTTGGCTGTAAGGTTAGGTTGTTTATGTGAGATATTTCTTGTTTCTTGAGGTAGGATACTACTGCTGTAAACTTCCCTCTTAGAACTGCTTTTGCTGCATCCCATAGGTTTCCGGTCATTGTGTTTTCATGGTCATTTGTTACTAAGTGTTTTTTTATTTCCTTTTTGATTTCTTCAGTGTTCTCTTGGTTCTTTACTAGTGTATTGTTTAGCCCCCATATGTTTTTATTTTTTACAGATTTTTTCCTGTAATTGATATCTAATCTCATAGTGTTGTGGTCAGAAAAGATACTTGATATGATTTCAATTTTCTTAAATTTACTAAGGCTTGATTTGTGACCCAAGATACGATCTATCCTGGATAATGTTCCATGAGCACTTGACAAGAATGTGTATTCTGTTGTTTTTGGATGGAATGTCCTATAAATATCAATTAAGTCCATCTTGTTTAATGTACCATTTAAAGCTTGTGTTTTCTTATTAAGTTTCTGTCTGCATGATCTGTCCATTTAAGGAAGTGAGTGTTAAAATCCCCCACTACGATTGTGTTACTGTCAATTTCACCTTTTTATGGCTGTTAGCATTTTCCTTATGTATTGGGGTGCTCCTATGTTGGGTGCATAAATATTTACAATTGTTATATCTTCTTCTTGGATCGATCCCTTGATCATTTTGTAGTGTCCTTCCTTATCTCTTGTAATAGTCTTTATTTTAAAGTCTATTTTGTCTGATATGAGAATTGCTAGCCCAGCTTTCTTTTGATTTCCATTTGCATGGAATAACTTTTTCCATCCTCACACTTTCAGTCTGTATGTGTCCCTTGATCTGAACTGGGTCTCTTGTAGACATTCGTTCAGTCTATGTCTTTTGGTTGGAGCACTTAATCCATTTACATTTAAGGTATTTAATGATATGTATTTTCCTATTACCATTTTCTTAATTATTTTGCAT
Organism: Monodon monoceros; assembly: GCF_005190385.1. NCBI lineage: Eukaryota > Metazoa > Chordata > Mammalia > Artiodactyla > Monodontidae > Monodon > Monodon monoceros. The sequence goes on from NW_021700622.1 coordinate 15,395, forward strand.
TTGTTACTGTAGGTCTTTAACTTGTCTTGTGTTTCCTGCCTATAGAAGTTCCTTTAGGATTTGTTTTAAAGCTGGTTTGGTGGTGCTGAATTCTCTTAGCTTTTTCTTGTCTGTAAAGTTTTTAATTTCTCCACCAAATCTGAAGGAGATTCTTGCTGGATAGAGCAACCTTGGTTGTAGGTTTTTCTCCTTCATCACTTTAAATATGTACTGCCCCTCCCTTCTGGCTTGCAGAGTTTCTGCTGAAAGATCAGCTGTTAACCTTATGGGGATTCCCTTGTATGTTATTTGTTGCTTTTCCTTTGCTGCTTTTAATATTTTTTCTTTGTATTTAATTTTTGACCGTTTGATTAATATGTGTCTTGGCATGTTTCTTCTTGGATTTATTCTGTTGGGACTCTCTGTGCTTCCTGGACTTGAATGACTATTTCCTTTCCCATATTAGGGTAATTTTCAACTTTAATCTCTTCAAATATTTTCTCAGTCCCTTTCTTTTTCTTTTCTTCTTCTGGTACCCCTATAATTCGAGTGTTGGTGCATTTAGTGTTGTCCCAGACGTCTCTGAGACTGTCCTCAATTCTTTTCATTCTTTTTTCTTTAGTCTGCTCTGTGGTAGTTATTTCCACTATTTTATCTTCCCGGTCACTTTTCCGTTCTTCTGCCTCAGTTATTCTGCTATCGTTACCTTGTAGAGAATTTAAAATTTCATTTATTGTGTTGTTCATCATTGTTTGTTTGCTCTGTAGTTCTTCTAGGTCCTTGTTAGACGTTTTTTGTATTTTCTCCATTCTATTTCCAAGATTTGGATCATCTTTATTATCATTACTCTGAATTATTTTTCAGGTAGACTGCCTATTTCCTCTTCATTTGTTTGGTCTAATGGGTTTTTTCCTTGATCCTTCATCTACTGCATATTTCTCCGTCTTCTCATTTCACTTAACTTACTGTGTTTGGGGTCTACTTTTCACAGGCTGTGGGTTCGTTGTCCCCGTTGTTTTTCGTGTCTACCCCCAGTGGCTAAGGTTGGTTCAGTTGGTTGTGGACCCTTCCTGGTGCAGGGGATTGTGGCCTACGTTCTTGGGGATGAGGCTGGATCTTGTGTTTCTGGTGGGCAGGACCACGTCCAGTGACGTGTTTTGGGGTGTCTGTGACGTTATTATGATTTCAGGCAGCCTCTCTGCTAATGGGTTGAGTTGTGTTCCTGTCTTGCTAGTTGTTTGGCATAGGGTGTCCAGCACTGTAGCTTTATGGTCATTGAGTCAAGCTGGATTTTTGCATTGAGATGGAGATCTCTGAGAGAGCTTTCGCCTTTTGATATTATGTCGGGCTGGGAGGTCTCTGATGGACAAATGTCCTGAACTCAGCTCTCCCACCTCAGAGGCTCAGGCCTGACACCCGGCCAGAGCACCAAGACACTGTCAGCCACACTGCTCAGAAGAAAAGGGAGAAAAAATGGAAAGAAGGAAAGAAAAATAAAAGAAAGTTATTAAAATAAAAAAGTATTATTAAAAATAAAAAGTAATTAAAAAAAGAAGAAAAGAAGGGAGCAACCAAACCAAAAACCAAATCCACCAACAATCACAAGCACTAAAAACTATACTTAAAAATAAAATAAAATAAAGACAGAACCCTAGGACAAATGGTAAAAACAAAGTCATGAAGACAAAATCACACAAAGAAGCATACACACTCATAAAAGGAGAAAAAGGAAATATATATATATATATATATTAGAAAAAAGGAACACAGCAACGAAAGCAATAAACAAATGTACCAGTGATAATAAGCTCTAAATACTAAACTAAGATAAACATAAAACCAGAAACAAATTAGACGCAGAAAGCCAACCCCAAGTCTACAGTTGCTCCCAAAGTCCATCACGTCAATTTTGGGATGATTCGTTGTCTATTCAGGTATTCCACAGATGCAGGGTACATCAATTTGATTGTGCAGATTTAATCCCCTGCTCCTGAGGCTGCTGGGAGAGATTTCCCTTTCTCTTCTTTGTTTGCACAGCTCCTGGAGTTCAGCTTTTGATTTGTCCCCGCCTCTGCTTGTAGGTCACCTGAGGACGTCTGTTCCCCACCCAGACAGGACAGGGATAAATTAGCAGCTGATTAGGGGGCTCTGGCTCATTCAGGCCAGGGGGAGGGAGGGGTACGGAATGCAGGGTGAGCCTGTGGCGGCAGAGGCCAGCATGACATTGCAGCAGCCTGAGGCACAATGTGTGTTCTCCTGGGAAAGTTTTCCCTGGATCATGAGACCCTGGCAGTGGCATGCTGCACAGGCTCCCGGGAGGGAGGTGTGGATAGTGACCTGTGCTTGCACACAGGCTTCTTGGTGGCTGCAGCAGCTGCCTTAGTGTCTTATGCCCGTCTCTGGTGTCCACCCTGATAGGCATGGCTCACGCCCGTCTCTGGAGCTCATTTAGGCGGTGCTCTGAATCCCCTCTCCTCGCACACCACGAAACAAAGAGACAAGAAAAAGCCTCTTGCCTCTTTGGCAGCTATAGACCTTTTCCCGGACTCTCTCCTGGCCCGCTGTGGTGCACTAGCCCCCTTCAGGCTGTGTTCACATGGCCAACCCCAGTCCTTTCCCTGGGATCTGACCTCCAAAGCCCAAGCCTCAGCTCCCAGCCTCCACCCACCCTGGTATGTGGGCTGACAAACCTCTCAGGCTGGTGAGTGCTGGTTGGCACCAATCCTCTGTGCGGGCATCTCTCTGCTTTGCCCTCTGCACCCCTGTTGCTGAGCTCTCCTCCGTGGCTCTGAAACATCCCCTCCACCTACCCACCATCTCCGCCAGTGAAGGGGCTTCCTAATATGTGGAAACTTTTCCTTCTTCACAGCTCCTTCCCAGAGGTGCAGGTCCCATCCCTATTCTTTTGTCTCTGTTTTTTCTTTTTTCTTTTCCCCTACCCAGGTATGTGTGGAGTTTCTTGCCTTTTGGGAAGTCTGAGGTCTTCTGCCAGCATTCAGTAGGTGTTCTGTAGGAGCTGTTCCACATGTGGATGTATTTTTGATGTATTTGTGGGGAGGAAGGTGATCTCCACGTCCTACTCTTCCGCCATCTTGAAGCTATCTCCTTAGTGAGACTTTTATTCTGTATCCCTCTTGGAATTCATAGGCCTTCTTGGAGCTGTGGGTTAATAGTTTTGCCTCATATTTGGAACATTTTCTACCATTAAGCGCTCAAATATTTTTCTGTCCCTTCCTCACTTCCTCTTTTTTCTTCAGTGACAACAATTACATGTAGGTTTGGTGACTTGATGTTGTCCCACAGGTCAATGAGGCTCTTTCTGTTTTTGTTTGTTTGATTTTTAAATGCTTTATTGAGGTATAACTGGCATACAAGAAAATGCACATGTTTAAAGTACACAATTTGATATGTTTGGCACTTGACCCATGAAATTATGTCCAGAATTAAGAAACAATTCCTCGTGCCCCTTGCAACCCCTCCCCCTGATTCTCCCTGACACTTCCCTCCCCACCACCAGGAACAAACGCTATTAGATTACTTTCCATTTTCTAGAATTTTTCACAACTTATGATTGTCACACACACACACATGCATGCATGCACGCACACATGCACATACATCATGACATGAACTTTTCTTGGTCTGGCTTCTTTCAATCAGAGTAATTATTTTGAGATTCACTCATGCATCAGTAGTTCATTACAATTTATTGCAAACTAGTATTCCATTTTGTAGATGTACAGCCGTTTATTTATGCCTTCACCTGCCGACAGACTTTTGGGATGTTTCTAAATTTTGGTTATTGCATATAAAGCTGCCATGAGCATCCATGTAGAACTTTTGTGTGGGTGTATGGTTTCATTTGGCTTTGGTAAATACCTAGGAATGGAAAGACTGTGTAATATGGTAGGTATGTATTTAACTTTTCAATGAACTACAAAAATAGCTTTGCAAAGTGGTTGTGCATTTTACATTTCCATAGTGGTATACAATGGTTCCAATTCCTTCAAATCCTAGTTCATACTTGCTATGGAGAGTCTTTTTAAATCTTAGCCATTCTAAGAGTTGTGTAGTGCTATCAAATTGTGGTTTTTAGTTGTAACTCTCTAATGACCAGGGATGTTGAACATGGATGAATGGTGAAGTATCTGTTCTAGTCTTTTGTCCACTTTTAACTCGGTTGTTTGTATTCTTAATATTGAGTTTCGAAAGTTCTCTCTATATGTTCTGGATAACTGCCCTTGATCAGATTTATTTATGTTCTTTCTGAGAATACTTGGCCCAACACAAGGTCAGAACAGGTTTTCTTCTAAAGCTTACCTTTAGGTCTGTCATCCATTTTGAGTCCAGTTTTGCTGATATATAGTAAGAGATATTAATGCTCATATTTGAGGGATAGGAATATCCAACGCTGCTAGCACCACTTCTTGAAAAGACAATCCTTTCTACACTGAACTGCCTTTCTAACTATGTCAAAAATGAGTTGTCCTTATGTGGGTGGGTTTAGTTCTGCATTATCTATTCTGTTCCAGTGGTCCATCTGTCCATGTTCATGCCAAAATCACAGTGTTGTGATGACTATCGCTTTACAGTGAGTCTTGAAATAAGGTAGTGTTAACTCTCCAAATTTGTTCACCTTTCTTAAGGTTATATTGGCTGCTCCTGGTCCTTTGTAATCCCATGTGAAATTTAAAATATTCTTGAAATTTAAAATTTCTACCAAAAAAAGATCCCTTCTGGAATTTTCAGTGGGTTTGTGTTGAGTCAATTTGGGAAGAACTGACATGGTAACTACATTGAATCTTCTGAACAATGAGCATGGAATATCTCTCCATTTATTTAAGTCTCCTTTGATTTCTCTCAACAGCAGTTTCACGGCATATAGCTTGAAGGTGTTAGCCCTGAGTATCTCATATTTTCTGTTGTGGTTATAAATTTATTTTAATTTCTCACTGCCTGGTACGAGTACATACAAATACAATTAAGTTTTCTATATTGATATTGTATTATATCCTCCAGCCTGGCTAAACTGGCTTATGAGTCCAGTTCCTTTTTTTGTGGGTTCCTTATGATTTTCTGTATATAAGACCATGACATCTTCAAAGAGAGATCATTTTACTTATTCCTTTCCAATCTGGGTGACTTTTATTTCTTTTCTTATCTTTTTTGCCCTGGCTAGACTCTCCTTCCATGAAAGTGGTGAGTGTGGACATCCATACCTTGATCTTGGGGGGTGGGGGCGAAATCATTCAGTGGTTCACCATTAAGTATGGTGTTAGCTGTTAGGTATTTTTCAGTGCTCATTATATCTGGCTGAGTAAGTTGTCTTCTCTTGCCAGTTTGGTGAGAGCTTTTATCATGAAATGGTGTTGGATTTTTTAAATGCTTTGTGAAGATGATGATATGGGTTTTTCTTTTTTCCTGGATTTGGTTTGTCAGCATGGTGAGTTACTCTGATTTTTGAAAATCTGGTGAACCTTGTATTCTAAACCCCAAGTGATAATGATGTATTAATTTTAAAATATATTTTGTATTTGACTTGCTGAAATATCATTTAGTAATTTTGCATCTTGTTCATGAGTGATGTTGGTCTACACTTTTCCTTTCTTGTAATGTCTTTTTCTGGTTTTGGTGTCAGAGTGATGTTGGCATCACCAAATGAGTATGAAAATTAAATTTAAATTAATGTGAAGTTTTCTGAAGGAGCTTATGTTAAAATGGTATTATTTCTTCCTTGAGTGTTTGGTAGCTTTCACCAGTAGAGCTATATGGAGTTTTCTTCGTGGGAAAATGTTTACTTGTGTATTAAATTTCCTTGGTAGATATAAGACTCTTCAGGTTATCTATTTCTTACTGAATGAACTTTGGTAGTTTTTGTATTTCAAGAAACGTGTCCATTTCATCTAAGTCGTCAGATTTATTGGCATAGAGTTGTTCACAGTATTTCTTTGTTATCATTTTAATATCTACAGGCTCTGTCATGATGCCACCTGCCTCATTGTGAGGTTGGCAATTTGTGTCTTCTCTCTCTTTTCCCTGAACTGTTAACCTACAGGTTTATCAGGTACATTGATCTTCTCCAAGGAAATAGCTTTCTTTGCATTCATTTTCTCTATTGTCTTCCTCTTTCTGTTTTACGGATGTCTGCTCTGATCCTTACTATTTCCTTTCTTCTTTACTTTGGCTTGAATATGGCCTTACTTTGGCTTGAATTCTCCCTCCTTTCTTAAAATGGCATCTGAGGTCACTGATTTGAGACATTTCTTCTTTTCTTTATATATAAAGAGTATTTCTTGCAGACATTTGCAAGCGTATTGCTGGGGTTTGTTTTTTTGGTGATAGTCTTTCAAAATCTTTGATGGATACTGAACTTTGAAAGTTTTAAGATTAATGGCATTTTCTGTATATTTTTATTTATTATTACTTAACTTATCTGTCCAATTTTCAAAGGTATTTTAAAATCTCCCACTCCAGTTCTTCTTGATTTTAAGATTTCTATGCTACTGGTTTCTGGGGTTTCTTGCTTTAATCCACCCTGACAATATGTGTTCGAACAGGTATATTTAGACCATTCACATTTAAAGTCATTATTATTACTATAAATGTTTACATCTTTATTGGAGTATAATTGCTTTACAATGGTGTGCCACTTTCTGCTTTATAACAAAGTGAATTAGTTACACATAAATATGTTCCCATATCTCTTCCCTCTTGCGTCTCCCTCCCTCCCACCCTCCCTATGCCAACCCTAAAGGCAGTCACAAAGCACCGAGCTGATGATCTCCCTGTGCTATGCGGCTGCTTCCCACTAGCTATGTACCTTAAGTTTGGTAGTGGATATATGTCCATGCCACTCTCTCGCTTTGTCACAGCTTACCCTTCCCCTTCCCCATTTCCTCAAGTCCATTCTCTAGTAGGTCTGTATCTTTATTCCTGTCTTACCCCTAGGTACTTCATGACATCTTTTTTCTTAAATTCCATATATATGTGTTAGCATATGGTATTTATCTTTCTCTTTCTGACTTACTTCACTCTGTATGACAGACTCTAGGTCCATCCACCTCATTACAAATAGCTCAATTTCGTTTCTTTTTATGGCTGAGTAATATTCCATTGTATATATATGCCACATCTTCTTTATCCATTCATCCGATCATGGGCACTTAGGTTGTTTCCATCTCTGGGCTATTGTAAATAGAGCTGCAATGAACATTTTGGTACATGACTCTTTTTGAATTATGGTTTTCTTGGGGTATATGCCCAGTAGTGAGATTGCTGGGCCATATGGTAGTTGTATTTGTAGATTTTTAAGGAACCTCCATACTGTTCTCCATAGTGGCTCTACCAATTCACATTCCCACCAGCAGTGCAAGAGTGTACGCTTTTCTCCACACCCTCTCCAGCATTTATTGTTTCTAGATTTTTTTGATGATGGCCATTCTGACTGGTGTGAGATGATATCTCATTGTAGTTTTGATTTGCATATCTCTAATGATTAATGATGTTGAGCATTCTTTAATGTGTTTGTTGGCAGTCTGTATATCTTCTTCGGAGAAATGTCTATTTAGATCTTCTACCCATTTTTGGATTAGGTTGTTTGTTTTTATGTTATTGAGCTGCATGAGCTGCTTGTAAATTTTGGAGATTAATCCTCTGTCATTTGCTTCATTTGCAACTATTTTCTCCCATTCTGAGGGTTGTCTTTTGGTCTTGTTTATGGTTTCCTTTGCTGTGCAAAAGCTTTTAAGTTTCATTAGGTCCCATTTGTTTATTTTTGTTTTTATTTCCATTTCTCTAGGAGGTGGGTCAGAAAGGATCTTGCTGTGATTTATGACATAGAGAGTTCTGCCTATGTTTTCCTCTAAGAGTTTGACAGTTTCTGGCCTTACATTTAGGTTTTTAATCCATTTTGAGCTTATTTTTGTGTATGGTGTTAGGGAGTGATCTACTCTCATACTTTTACATGTACCTGTCCAGTTTTCCCATCACCAATTATTGAAGAGGCTGTACTTTCTCCACTGTACATTCCTGCATCCTTTATCAAAGATAAGGTGACCATATGTGCATGGGTTTATCTCTGGGATTTCTATCCTATTCCATTGATCAATCTTTCTGTTTTTGTGCCACTACCATACTCTCTTGATTACTGTGGCTTTGTAGTATAGTCTGAAGTCAGGGAATCTGATTCCTCCTGCTCCATTTCTCGTTCTCAAGATTGCTTTGGCTATTCGGGGTCTTTTGTGTTCCCATACAAATTGTGAAATTTTTTGATCTAGTTCTGTGAAAAATGCCAGTGGTAGTTTGATAGGGATTGCATTGAATCTGTAGATTGCTTTGGGTAGTAGAGTCATTTTCACAATGTTGATACTTTCAATCCAAGAACATGGTATTTCTCTCCATCTATTTGTATCATCTGTAATTTCTTTCATCAGTGTCTTATAATTTTCTGCATACAGGTCTTTTGTCTCGTTAAGTAGGTTTATTCCTAGATATTTTATTCTTTTTCTTGCAATGGTAAATGGGAATGTTTTTTTGATTTCACTTTCAGATTTTTCATCATTAGTGTATAGGAATGAAAGAGATTTCTGTGCATTAATTTTGTATCCTGCTACTTTATCAAATTCATTGATTAGCTCTAGCAGTTTTCTGGTAGCATCTGTAGGATTCTCTATGTATAGTGTCGTGTCATCTGCAAACAGTGACAGCTTTATTTCTTCTCTTCTAATTTGGATTCCTTTTATTTCCTTTTCTTTTCTGATTGCTGTGTCTAAAACTTCCAAAATTATGTTGAATAAGGGTGGTGAGGATGGGCAACCTTGTATTGTGCCTGATCTTAGTGGAAATGTTTTCAGTTTTTCACCATTGAGGACAATGTTTGCTGTAGGTTTGTCATATATGGCCTTTACTATGTTGAGGAAAATTCCCTCTATGCCTACTTTCTGCAGGGTTTTTATTATAAATGGGTGTTGAATTTTGTCAAAAGCTTTCTCTGCATCTATTGAGAAGATCATTTGGTTTTTCTCCTTCAAATTCTTAATATGGTGTATCACGTTGATTGATTTGCATATACTGAAGAATCCTTCCATTCCTGGAATAAACCCCACGTGATGATGGTGTGTGATCTTTTTAATGTGCTGTTGGATTCTGTTTCCTAGTATTTTCTTGAGGATATTTGCATGTATGTTCATCATGTATGTTCTTTCTTTGTGACATCCTTGTCTGGTTTTGGTGTCATGGTGATGGTCGCCTCATAGAAGGAATTTGGGAGTGTTCCTGCCTCTGCTATATTTTGGAAGAGTTTGAGAAGGATAGGTGTTAGCTCTTCTCTAAATGTTTGATAGAATTCGCCTGTGAAGCCATCTGGTCCTGGGCTTTTGTTTGTTGGAAGATTTTTAATCACAGTTTCAATTTCAGTGCTTGTGATTGGTCTGTTCATATTTTCTATTTCTTCCTGATTCAGTCTTGGCAGGTTGTGCATTTCTAAGAATTTTCCTTTTCTTCCAGGTTGTCCATGTTATTGACATAGAGTTGCTTGTAGTAATCTCTCATGATCTTTTTTATTTCTGCATTGTCAGTTGTTACTTCTCCTTTTTCATTTGTAATTCTATCGATTTAGGTCTTCTCCCTTTTTTTCTTGATGAGTCTGGCTAATGGTTTCTCTATTTTGTTTATCTTCTCAAAGAACCAGCTTTTAGTTTTATTGATCTTTGCTATCGTTTCCTTCATTTCTTTTTCATTTATTTCTGATCTGATTTTTATGATTTCTTTCCTTCTGCTAACGTTTGGGTTTTTTTGTTCTTCTTTCTCTAATTGCTTTAGGTGCAAGGTTAGGTTGTTTATTCGAGATGTTTCCTGCTTCTTTAGGTGGTCTTGTATTGCTATAAACTTCCCTCTTAGAACTGCTTTTGCTGCATCCCATAGGTTTTGGGTCGTTGTATCTCCATTGTCATCCCTTTCTAGGTATTTTTTTATTTCCTCTTTGATTTCTTCAGTGATCACTTCGTTATTAAGTACTGTATTGTTTAGCCTCCATGTGTTTGTATTTTTTACAGGTCTTTTCCTGTAATTGATATCTAGTCTCATGGCGTTGTGGTCGGAAAAGATACTTGATACAATTTCAATTTTGTTAAATTTACCAAGGCTTGATTTGTGACCCAAGATATGAACTATCCTGGAGAATGTTCCATGAGCACTTGAGAAAAATGTGTATTCTGTTTTTTTTGGATGGAATGTCCTATAGATATCAATTAAGTCCATCTTGTTTAATGTATCATTTAAAGCTTGTGTTTCCTTATTCATTTTCATTTTGGATGATCTGTCCATTAGTGAAAGTGGGGTGTTAAAGACCTCTACTAGGAATGTGCTACTGTCAATTTCCCCTTTTACAGCTGTTAGTATTAGCCTTATGTATTGAGGTGCTCCTATGTTGGGTGCATAAATATTTACAATTGTTATATCTTCTTCTTGGATTGATCCCTTGATCATTATGTAGTGTCTTTCTTTGTCTCTTGTAATAGTCTTTATTTTAAAGTCTATTTTGTCTGATATGAGAATTGCTACTCCAGCTTTCTCTTGGATTCCCTTTGCATGGAATATCTTTTTCCATCCCCTTACTTTCAGTCTTTATGTTTCTCTAGGTTTGAAGTGGCTCTCTTGTAGACAGCATACATATAGGCCTTGTTTTTGTATCCATTCAGCCAATCTGTGTCTGTTGGTGGGAGTATTTTGTCCATTTACTTTTCATGTAATTATCAATATGTATGTTCCTATTCCCATTTTCTTAATTGTTTTGGGTTCGTTATTGTAGGTCTTTTCCTTCTCTTGTGTTTCTTGCCTAGAGAAGTTCCTTTAGCATTTGTTGTAACGCTGGTTTGGTGGTGCTGAACTCTCTCAGACTTTGCTTGTCTGTAAAGCTTTTAATTTCTCCATCAAATCTGAATGAGATCCTTGCTGGGTAGAGTAATCTTCGTTGCAGGTTTTTCTCCTTCATCACTTTAAATATGTCCTGCCAGTCCTTTCTGGCTTGCAGAGTTTCTGCTGAGAGATCAGCTCTTAACCTTATGGGGATTCCCTTGTGTGTTATTTGTTGTTTTTCCTGTGCTGCTTTTAATATGTTTTCTTTGTATTTAATTTTTGACAGTTTGATTAATATGTGTCTTGGCGTATTTCTCCTTGGATTTATCTTGTATGGGACTCTCTGTGCTTCTTGAACTTGATTAACTATTTCCTTTCCCATATTAGGCAACTTTTCAACCATAATCTCTTCAAATATTTTCTCAGCCCCTTTCTTTTTCTCTTCTTCTTCTGGAACCCCTATAGTTTGAACGTTGGTGCATTTAATATTGTCCCAGAGGTTTCTGAGACTCTCCTCAGTTCTTTTCATTCTTTTACTTTATTCTGCTCTGCAGTAGTTATTTCCACTATTTTATCTTCCCGGTCACTTATCCATTCTTCTGCCTCAGTTATTCTGCTATTGAGCCCTTCTAGAGTATTTTTAATTTTATTTATTGTGTTGTTCATCGTTGCTTGTTTCATCTTTTGTTCTTCTAGGTCCTTGTTAAATGTTTCTTGCATTTTGTTTATTCTATCTCCAAGATTTTGGATCATCTTTACTATCATTATTCTGAATTCTTTTTCATGTAGACTGCCTATTTCCTCTTCATTTGTTAGGTCTGGTGGGTTTTTATCTTGCTCCTTCATCTGTGCTGTGTGTTTTTCTGTCTTCTAATTTTGCTTATCTTACTGTGTTTGGGGTCTCCTTTTTGCAGGCTGCACGTTCGTAGTTCCCATTGTTTTTGGTGTCTCTCCCCAGTGGCTAAGGTTTGTTCAGTGGGTTGTGTAAGCTTCCTGGTGGAGGGGACTAGTGCCTGTGTTCTGGTGGATGAGGCTGGATCTTGTCTTTCTGGTGGGCAGTTCCACGTTTGGTGGTGTGTTTTGGGGTGTCTGTGGACTTATTATGATTTTAGGCAGCCTCTCTGCTAATAGGTGGGATTGTGTTCCTGTCTTGCTAGTTGTTTGGCCTAGGGTGTCCCACACTGTAGCTTGCTGGTCATTGAGTGAAGCTGGCTGCTGGTGTTGAGATGGAGATCTGTGGGAGATTTTCGCCATTTGATGTTATGTAGGGCTGGGAGGTCTCTTGTGGATCAGTGCCCTGAATTTGACTCTCCCACCTCAGAGGTACAGCACTGACTACTGGCTGCAGCACCAAGAGCCTTTCATTCACACGGCTTAAAATAAAAGGGAGAAAATGTAGAAAGGAAGAATTACTAGAAGAAGAAAGAAAGAAAGAAAGAAGAGAGAAAGAAAGAAAGAAGGAAAGAAAGAAGAAAGGAGTGAGGGAGGCAGGGTGGAAGGAAGGAAGGATGGAAGGAAGAAAAGAAAGAAAGAAAGAAAGAAGATAAAGTTAAATAAAGTAAGGTAAAATACAATAAATTTATTAAAATAAAAAATAATTATTAAAAAAAATTTTAAAAATAAAACGGACAGATAGAACCCTAGGACAAATGGTGGAAGCAAAACTATACAGACAAAAT
>NW_021700623.1:0-2591 GCF_005190385.1 Monodon monoceros
CCCAGACAGGACAGGACAGAGTTGTGTCAGGAAGTCAGGATGGCAACTGGGAGGCTTCTTGGAGGGGCCACGGGTTAGCGCCCCTTGACCTGCTGGACCACTTGCCTCCCAGTTAATGCTCCGGCCTCCTGTCTCCTCGCAGCCCCTCAGTCAACCCGCCCCTGGAGCCTTCCCATTCTACTCCAGCAAGGCCCCTCCTCCCATCCCGTGGGCTCCTCACTGGCCTTTTCAGTCTGCTTGCCTCCCCTCCCTCTACTGCAGCCACAGCGGAGCGGGGCCTGCTGCGCCCTCCATCACAGGGAGGGCACGTCACGGGGCCTCAGCTGGAGTCACAGCGCTCTCTGGGCTGCTCCTCACTCACCTCGCACCTGTCCTGACCCTCTTCCTCGCTCCGCTCCTGTTGAGGTCCCCTCCCCCCACTGCCGGCTACACCTCTTCCTCCCTGGACCCCCAAGACACCATTAGTGTTAACTCAAGGACACATCTCAGTCCAGTGACCAGGACAGTGCCAGAAACATGGACCATTTAACAACCTGCTCAATGAATGAATGAGTGAGTGAAAGAAAGAAGGAATGATGTCTGTCTTGAGTAGAGGTATTTGTTATTTTGTTTTTTGTTTTTTTGGCCGTGCCACGAGGCTTGCGGGATTTTAGTTCCCCGACCAGGGATTGAACCCGGGCCACGGCAGTGAAAGCACAGAGTCCTAACCCCTGGACCGCCAGGGAATTGCCAAGGTATTTGTTTCTTGACTGTGAACTCTAGGAGGCAGGGACAGTGTCTTTCATCTCTGCCTTCCCATCTCCTAGCACAGGACTTGGCACACAGAGACAGCTTAATAAATAGTTTTATATTTAAAGAAAGTTAATTGAATTGAAAAATAAAACCAGAATGGAATAAAAGTAAATATTAATTCTGACCTAGGAATTGAGCTGCCTAGTACATACCCCCGTCCTCTAGTGGCAGCCTCACGATGTGCCGCCAATGTCTACAAGAAAGAACAGGGCCCGGGCAGAAACCGAAACCTACAGCGTATTCTGGAAGCATATTTGCGTCAAGCCTGTTCTGTGAAGGTTGATTCACCAAGTGAAAATTTCACAGAATTAGAGATTCAGAAAAAAACTCGTTTCTACTAAGTAATTACAAAGTTTATGGAATTTGTAATGGAGTTACAATATGGAGTATTCTGGTCCAGCTCAACAGCTATTTCAAGTATGCTCTATATTTTACATGCCAGAAACCTTTCAAATGTATGCATCATATACAAATTAGTAGATTTTTCTCTCAAAGGCACTTGATTGTCTCAATTCTATACTTTTGCCTGCTTGGACTATTGGACTCAATGTATAATATCATGGAAAAAGACCTCAGATCACAGGAAAAGTTTTGACAACTGGGGAAATTGTCATGTGTATCAGACATTAATATGGTGTCAAAACGTCTTTTGGATAGACCCCAAGTACAAAGTGACACACATTGATAACAAACTTTCTTAAAACGCTGCTATAACTTTTCCAGTATATGGCTTCAACAGTTTCATGCAGGGCGTCTGAAAATGGAAGCATATGTAAACTACTCGTGATGCAACAGGATGCATAATGGGGAAGTAAATAGAAAATGTGGGACTGAGAAGGTGTAGAATAAAAAATCTACCCTTTAAAATTATGACAATGGAAACGGAGGACAGTTGAAATTTAACACACAGTGAGTAATTTTAATTAGGTAGAGTCATCATCTCACAGTGAGGAAAAACACTACAATACACTAAACTTGGAACAGCCATCGACACTGAAATGTGGCCAGCCATTGAGAAAGAGCTGTGGGTTAGTCTGTGGCCTGCCCTAAAGGCCACTTGTATGTTGAACATACAGAAACATGCTTCCATCCCAGTACACCAACATAAAAGCCATAACTGCATACGCCACATATGAATGTAGGAGGTCACAGACATGGGGTAGCACCCAGGGACACCCAGCTGCACCAAGTACAGAAAGCCTCACCTGGATCCCCCTGAGAAGGGCAGGAAAGCACGGCTGTGTTGAGTAGAACCTGGTGCAAACCGGGATGGGCCAAACACCTGCAGAGAGAGCTCCAGGGCCAGGGCAGCTGGGGTCAAACTCCTTCACCAATCCACCAGGGGACAAGAATCCCCGAGGGGGAGCAGGGGAGGTGCTGGTCTGGAGAGAGCATCCCATCCCCTCCTCCCATGGCCATAATACCTCTGGTTTCGGCCACACCTTCGGGCTGTGGTGAAGCCCATAAAAGGAGAGGGAGAGTGGGATACCTGTGGGGCAAGGAGGAGAGAGAGAAGACTGATGGTACCCATGGCAGCAGGGGCAATGTGCCAGCACAAAAGGCCTGGAGCCTCCATTAGAGCCACCATGATGCTGTTGTAAAACAGGTGGGCTGGAGGTGACAAAGCACAACAGCACAGATTAGGAGTAGGTAACCGTGCCCAGGACTGAAAAGGAAAAGATTTGGAAGCTTACATTTAGGAGCAACGTGGTGACACATGTATCTCCCTGCACCTCACCTGACACCCTGACATCTCGGTTCCCAACCCCTGCACCAGGGAAGTACCCAGTGTGGGTGTG
>NW_021700624.1:0-3430 GCF_005190385.1 Monodon monoceros
GTGTGAGAATGCTTATATGCGTTACAGATTTAATGTGTAAGTGTGAGTGAATGTGTGAGCATGCGTTTGAGTGTGTTTCTTTTTTTTCAGAACCCCAGGTCCATATAGTGAACTGTAAGGCACTGTGCACAAAGAAGTTTTTATTTTCTATTGGCTCAAAGCTGTCTTTAACCAGCTCTACAGCTAGGCCATATTATTCTCTGTGTATTATATCACACTGCTGCTATAGAAACATGTGTGACTCTTGTGATTCAACCTGCTGGCTTCCCTAAAGGATAACTGCCCAGAAGCTGAGCTGCAAAGAGAGAAATGTGTTACTCCAAGCCTAATGCTTCAGAAAGCAAAGTTCTACTGGGAATAATTGTCTGAATGATAACTGAGAAGTAAATGGGTTTCTGTGTTAGGGCAAATCCCAGACTCCAGCATTTAGGGTTATTCTGAACAAGCCCCAGCAATGTGCTATGTAGGGACAGGGGTTCCTATAAACACAGTCCTTTATTACAACCTTTTGCACCACTCACATACCTTTAGAGAATGGAAGCTGTGTAAGACAGTTAACAAAACCCAGCAGGGCCGGGGAGCCAGGGACCCCACCAATCCCAGGGTCGTACTTCTCATTCTAGACCATTCAGTGCCACTCAGGCAACTCCATCCCTTTTCGTGGAATCCTGAGGACCCTAAAGGGCCAGCACAGAGCCCTGTCCAAGGGCTCCCAGCTAAAAGAGCAAAAGGGAGCTGAAATGCAGTCCACGTTCCCCTCATCAAGCCATGTGTCCTGGCACCGAAATGCAGCCCAGAAGAAGGGAAACTTGTTCTACTTATCTGCCGAGAGGGGCCGCCTTATGTGCTAGCAGTGATCAGCGTGAGAACTTAGCTAAAGTATCCATACATCTCTAACAGGAAAATTCAAAGTGTTACGGACTGGGCTTCCCTGGTGGTGCAGTGGTTAAGAATCCGCATGCCAATGCAGGGGACACGGGTTCGAGCCATCGTCTGGGAAGGTCCCACATGCCGTGGAGCAACTAAGCCTGTGCACCACAACTACTGAGCCTGTGATCTACAGCCCACGAGCGACAACGACTGAATCCGTGTGCCACAACTACCGAAGCCCATGCGCCTAGAGCCCGGGCTCCGCAGCAAGAGAAGCCACTGCAATGAGAAGCCCGCGCACCTCAACGGAGAGTAGCCCCCGTTCGTCGCAACTGCAGACAGCCTGTGCGTAGCAAACGAAGACCCAACACAGCGAAAAACTAAAATAAATTAAAAAAACAAGTGTTACGGACTGCATGTTTGTGTACCCTCCAAAATCCATGTTGAAAGCCTAACAGTGTGATGGTATCTGGGAGGTAATTAGGCTTTGCTGAGGTCATGGGGGGGGGCTCCCCATGATGGGATTAGTGCCCTTACAAGAAGAGGAAGAGATGCCAGAACTCTCTCTCTTTCCACAATGTGAGCACACAGCCAGAAGGCAGTCATCAGCAAGCCAGGAAGAGCGCTCTCACCAGAAACGAAAATGCCCAGCACCTTGGTTTTGGACTTCCCAGCCTCCAGAGGGATAAGAAATAAATGTCTGTTGTTGCCACTCAGTCCATGGGATATTTGCTATAGTGGCCAGAACTAAGACAAGAAGCCTCCAGATAAGGTGACTAAATCCCATCTTTGCAGTGATGACCTCAGCTCCATAACCTATCACTGTCCTCTCTGATGAGCTCAGGAATGCAAGAAAAGTTGTGCGGGTAACCACTTCCCTTCCTCTTTGAACTTCACTGCTCCAACATTTCTCTCCCTAGTGTCTATCACAGGTTCAGGATTCAAAGGAAAGGCAAAGGGAGGAAGAATAAAAAATGTCTCATTTATTCCTTCACTCCACGATATGGGAGTGCCTGTGTCATAGGAGGTGCTGGGCTGGGCGAAGCCCTCAGGCAGCTGCTTCTCACAGCAATGTGGCTTCCAGTTGTCTTGCCCGGAGGGAAGCCGCTTTGCTAGCTTTCCCTGGCTCCTCCTCCTCCTCTTCTCACTGCCCCTTCCTTCTAAGGGAAAATAAAGCTCCTTTTTGAACCTGAACAGGACAAAGTTCCCAAGGCTTCTGCTTGCGAACTTGTGGGTGAAGAGGAAGAACAGGTTAACCCCTGAGGCTCTCCTCCACCTCACACACAAAGAGAGGTTCGACTCAATCTAGTGGGAGGCCTCACAGGGAGATCTAGGGGTCCCTAAACTCTGAAGCCCTTGGCCCATTCTCCCTGAAGCCCTGCTTGAGAAGAGGAACAGGTGTGATGGCAGGTGACTCTCCCAGGGCAGGTGCCACCGCCTGGATCCTGCATGCCGCTGATAACCTTACAGACCTGGGGATGGGCTCGGGCTCAACTTGCCCATGGAGCAGGCAATGGTTCGAATGGGTTTTGAGTGCTCTTGAGACTACCACTTATCTCTAGGCAGTGTTCTCCTTCCTGTCCTCACTGTTCTTTACCCTCATCCCTCATCCTCTCTGTCCTGACGTCTCTACTCAACTCTGTCCAGTGTCAGCTCTCATTCTCCTGCTGCCTCTTTCTTCCTTCAATTAAAGCAATTCAATATGTAATCCGGTATGTTCACTCCCTGATTGCTAGAGTCTCACTCTCTTCCAGAATCAAGTTGCAAATCTCTATCCAGGTGCTCTTTTCTCCCAGCGAGACACCCCCAGCAACTTTAACCTTGCTCCCGTGGTACCTATGGGCCCCTGGCAGATGCTCACCTTCCTCTTCTCCTGCCCCCCTGGGCTGAGCTTCCTTCCTCTCCAGAGCATGCTGCAGTTGCAGGCCAGGCAGGGAAGTTACCTCCTAGGACACACACCTTGCCCCAACGTGTTCGGCTTTGTTCTCCACTTCCCCCAGCCCTGCCACACACTCCATTCAGAGAGCAACTACCCCACCTACTGTCCTCCCTGCTCCCCAAGTACACACACTCACACGCGCGTGTGCACACACTCGCACACACACACACACACACACACACACAAACACGACATCCCCAGACTTAGCACCTGCAGTGCCCCCTTCTGTATAAAGAAAGTCTAAAGTTGTTCTTGCACTCCCCTCTTCATCGAATATTTGGCCAAATCTATCCAGGGACCTCCTTTTTCTCATATGTCCCAGGTTTGCATTCCAAAAAAGTAATGTAACCCAGCCCCTCCCACCTTAGGCAGCAGGTGTAAATAGATCAGAGTCTGAAAGACAGTGATGAGCTGCCTCAGAGATAATGCAGATTATCCACACCTGACGATCCCCAGAGCTTGGCCCTCGCCCCTGCTCCCTCCTTCTGGCCCTGGATGCCTGCTGAGATGCTATCTTGCTTAAAACAATGGGAGAATGTGCTTGGTGTTTTTAAATTGTGGTTGTTAAGTCTCTGCTGAGATATAGGAGAACATGGAAAGGAGGAAAGGAGGCAGCTACTC
>NW_021700625.1:0-2239 GCF_005190385.1 Monodon monoceros
CCTCCCTCCCTCCTCCCTCCCTCCCTCCTTCCTTCCTTCCCCCTCTCCCTCTATTCTTCTCTCCTTCTCTCCCTCCCTCCCAGTGACCTGGGACCAGGAGGACAGCTCTGCTCCCAGCCACACCCTGGCAGCAGGACCAGGGCCCTGCTTCTTGCTGCCTGCCCAGCTGGGCATCACAGCAGCACACCCCCCACTGCCCTGTCTGCAGGAACATGGCCTGCTCACTCATGGGGTCTGACGCATCAGAGCTAAGACCCCACACACACTCAGAGGGGTCCTGAGCCCCTGACCACAGAAGCCAGGGCACTGGGGGACTGTGTCCCGGGCCACAGTGATGGACTCACCACTGTTTCCGTCACGGGCAGCTGCCCTCGGCCATCTGGCCCTCAGCTCGGCTTGGGGGCATGGCAAAGGCCAAGGCCCAGTCCCCCACGCGGGGGGCTCCTTGCTTGGTGGGCAAGCTGGCCACACAGGTGAGGGGCTGCAGGGTGCCCAGTGTCCCAGAAGGGTCCAAAGGAGCAGAGAGTCCCAGGAGAGGGTGGGCACTCAGGGAGGGCTGCTGGAGGAGGTGGCCCTGAGGCCAGCCAGGGGCAGCAGGCCATGCGGGCAGTGGTTAGAGGTCATTTGCAGCTGAGGAAACTGAGGCCTGGAGGGAGGGAAGGAAGGCACCCAGGGGCACAGGTCATAGTGATGGGCGAGATGGTTTTGAATCCCAGACACCTTCCTCTGCAGCCTCTGCCCGGGGCGGAAGGGCATTTGCGGCAGACAGGAACAGCACGTCTGAGGGCAGCGTTCCTTCCCAACGAAGAGGGCCCGCCCCATCGCAAGGGGCGCCCCGCTTTCACTGTCCCTGCACATTCCTGCCTCCACGCAGCGGCCAGAGGGACGCGTCAAACATAAACCAGACCCACCAGCTCCTGCTCCAACTCCGGCCCCCCTTCTCCCTGGGACGCCATCCAGGCGCCCCCCACGGCCCACGCCTACCTCCCAGCCGACCTCACCTGCCTTCGCGGGTTCCCTCCTCCAGGCCCCTCGCCCGCGTGCACGGTGCCCTGGGCCCAGGCAGCCTGCTCGCCAGCCCCGGGGACGCCACCTGCACTTGCTCTTTCCTGCCCAACACGCCTTCCCCTCACTGCCTGCTGGTCTCGGCCCCCAGCACCCCGGTCCCTCATCACCACCTGACCCTAAAGCTGGGCTGGGTGTCACGGTCTGGCTCCACTGCGGGAAGGGAAGCTTCGCCGAGGCGGGGCTGGTCTAGCGCCATCCCCACAGCGGCCCTGGGCCCAGGACAGAGCCCAGCGCAGAGTAAGTGCCCAGTGAACTCTGTGTAGTGGCCTCGCTGCCCAAATGGTTTAGCCGTGAACACAGGCCAGGCCTAGCCGACCTCACTCTGTGTCACAGCAAGGGGGCAGGCAGGAGTCGGTGGGTGTCTGTGCCTGGGACAGCTTGATGGGGTCTCTGATGGCCCCATCAACGCCCAGGGCCCATTTCAAGGCCGTGTGGTCCCAGGAACCTGACCCCCGCCCAGCCCGCAACCATGTGTCCCTGTGCATCGCACCTCGGGGAACCCGGACTCCCCACTCTTTCTGGGGCCGAGCCCAGGCCCAGGCGCTGCCTCTTCTTCCCCCAAACCTGCCTCCCTTAGGTGTTTGCTCTCTCCACCAATGGCCCCAGTCCGCAACGTCCGCCAAAACCCTCAGGGTCAAACAGACTCACCCCGTTCGTCAACCTTGTACCTCGTCACCCAGCCCTGACAGCACCCCCATGCCTGCCCCACAATCCCTTTTGATCTGGGACCTTTCAGCTGCATGGACTGTGTCCCCTGTCGAGAGAGGCAAAGACCCAAGAGATGAAAGAAGGGATGGAGAGCCAGCCGGCATCTTGATCCTGGGCTATTTTTAGCTGGTGGCAGGCTGTCACTCCAGAGGCCAGTGGCTGCGTCATCAATGCCTTTTGATCTTCTTGTTGTTGCCGTTGCCACAAGATACACAGGAGACAGCTGCTAACTGCTTGTGGAGAGAATGAAGGCGGACACAGGGAATGGGGGCGGGGGTGGGTGGGAGTAAAAGTAGGTAGGCGGGGGATGGATGGAGGATGGAGGGATGGATGGATGGAGGGATGATGGATGGGGGGATGGATGGAGGGAGGGATGGATGAATGGAGGGATGGATGGATGGAGGGATGATGGATAAGAGGATGGATGGATGGAGGGATGGATGGATAGAGGGTAGGTAGATGG
>NW_021700626.1:0-3917 GCF_005190385.1 Monodon monoceros
GGCTGTGCACTGAGTCAAATTGATCTGTGTGTGTGTGTGTGTGTGTGCTGGTATAGGCTCTGCATTAAATCACAGTACCTTCTATGTGTGTGTGTGCTGGTATAGGTTATGTTTGGGTTACAGTGAACCATGTGTATATGTGTATATCTGCTTGTGTTGAAATGGGCTGTGCATTGAGTCTCATTGAGCCATGTGTGTGTGTGTGCTGGTATTTGCAGTGTATTTTGTCCTATTTTTTCACATATATGTTGTGTGTTTATTTGTGATTGTATAGGCTGTGCATTGAGAAACATTGAGCCATGTAAAAGGTTGTGTTTCTGTGTGTGTGTCAGTATGGGCTGTGCATTTAGTCACATTAAGTCGTTGTGTGTGTTTGTTTCTGTTTGCTGTTATTGGCTGTGCATTAACCCATACTGAGCCGTCTGTGTGCATGTGTGTGTGTGCTGATATAGGCTCTGCTTTGCATCACAATGTGCAGTCTATCTGTTTGTATGTATGTGTGTGCAAGTATTGTTTCACCATTGACTCATTGTGAGCCACGTGTGTGCATCTGTCTGTGTGCTGATACTGGCTGTGCATTGAGTCAAGTTGATCCATGTTTGTGTTTGTGTTTATGTGTGCGTGTGCAGCTATATCCTGTGCATTAAGTCACAGTTTGCCATGTGTGTGTGTGCTGTTTCAGGCTGTTCATTCACAGTGAGAATTGTATGTCTGTCTGTGTTTTGTTATAGTTCTGAATTGAGTTACAGTTAGCCGAGGGTACGTGCGTGTGTTTTTCAGTGTGTGTGTGTGTGTGTGTGTGTGTCCTGGTTTAGGCTGTGCATTGATTCAGAGTGAGCCGTGTATATGTGTGTTTGCTGCTATAAGTTGTGCTTTGAGTTACAGTGAACCATGTGTATATTTGTGTTTCTGTTTCTGTGTGTGCTAATATTGGCTGGGCATTCAGTCACAGTGACCCCTGCCTGTGTGTGTGTGTTTGGCTCTGTGTTTGTATGTGGGAACAGGCTGTGCATTGAGTCACACTGAGCCATGCATGTGAGTGTGTTTGTGTGTTAGTGTATAGACTGCTCATTGAGTCACAGTGAGCCGTGTGTTTCCTGTGTGTGTATGCTGGTATGAGCTGTGCATTCACTCACTCTGAGCCCAGGTTTTATGTTTCTGTGTCTGTGCGTGTGCTGTTATAGGCTGTGCATGGAGTCACATTGATTCGTGTGTGTGTGTGTGCTTTTATAGGTTGTGCATTCAGTCATAGTGAGCTGTGTGAGTGTGTGTGCTGCTATAGGCTATGCATTCAATCACAATTAGCAATTTTTATGTGTGTGTGTGTGTGCTGGTATAGACTGTGTGTTGAAACACAGTGACCAATGTTTTCTTGTTTGTGTGTGCATTGAGTCCTTGTGATCCTTGCGTGTTTTTGTGAGTGTGGGTGTGTGTCTGTGTGCTGGTATAGGCTGTGCATTGAGTAACTGTTATCCGTGTGAAAGATTTTGGGTCTCTTTTTTGCAGTACACAGGCCTCTCACTGTTGTGGTCTCTCCAGTTGCGGAGCACAGCCTCCAGACACGCAGGCCCAGTGGTCATGGCTCATGGCCCTAGCTGCTCCACGGCATGTGGTATACACCTGGACCAAAGCACGAACCCGTGTCCCCTTCATTGGCAAGCTGACTCAACCACTGCATCACCAGGGAATCACTGTGTGTCTCTTTGTGTGTGTGCTGGAATGGGCTCTGCATTGAATCACATTAAGACATGTGTCTGTGTGTGTGTTCTGTTATAGGCTGTACAATGACTCACAGTGAGCCATGTGTGTGTTTGTTTCGGTTTGTATAGGCTGTGCCTTCTGTCACAATGAGCTGTGCATCTCTTTGTATATGTCTGTGTCCTGGTATGGTTTTTGAATTGCCTCACTCTGAGCCGTGTGTGTGTGTGTCACTGTTTATCTGTGTGATGATATAGGCTGTGCATTGAGTCAAATTGATCCGTGTGTTTGGGCATTGTGTTTCTGTCTGTGTGCTGGTATACACTGTGCATAGAGCCAAAGTGAGCCATTTGTGTGTGTGTGTGGTCCTCGTACAGTTTCTGCATTCATAGTGAGTGGTATATGCATTTCTGTGTGTTGTTATAAATTCTGCATTGAGTTACAGTTAGCTGTGTGTGTGCTGGTTTAGGCTGTGCATTGAGTCACAGTCAGCCGTGTATGTGTGTGTATGCTGGTATAAGTTGTGCTTTGAGTTACAGTGAATTGTGTGTATGTTTGTGTCTGTGTGTGTGCTGATATGGGCTGTGCATTGAGTCACATTGAGCCGTGTGTGTGTTTGTGTCCATTTATAGGATGTGCATTGATTCACAGTGTGCTGTATTTGCGTGTGTGTATGAGTGCTGGTATAGCCTATGCATTCACTCACAGTGAGCCTTGTGTCTGTGTCTGTGTTCTGCTATAGGCTCTGCATTCAATCGCAGGGAGCCAGTTATGTGTGTGTGTTTGTGTGAGCTGGAATGGGCTGTGCATTCAGTCACAGTGAGCCATGTGTCTATGTGTGTGTGTGCTGTTATAGACTGTGTATTGAGTCACAGAGAGGTGTGTGTGTCTGTGTGTATGCTGCAATAGGCTGTAAATTGTTTGACATGTTTCTGGGTGTGTGTGTTGTGTGTGTGTTCATGTGTGCTGCTATGGGCTGTGCATTAAATCACAGTGAGAGGTGTGTGGTTTTGTGTGTGTTCTGCTATGGGTTGTGCATTTAGTCACATTGAGCCGTGCGTGTGTGTTTGCTGGTATACGCTGGGCATTGAGTCACAAAGAGCTTTGTGCTTGTGTTTGTGAAAAGGCATAGGCTGTGCTTTAACACACTGTGAGCGTGTGTGTGTGTGTGTCTTTGTGTGTCTGTATGCTGGTATAGGCTGTGCATTGAGTCACATTGATTTGTGTGTTTGTGTGTGTGTGGTACTATAGGCTGTGCATTCAGTCACAATGAGCTGTGTATATGTGAGTGCTGTCATAGGTTCTATATTAAATCACACTGAGCCATTTATTTGTTGGTGTGTGTGATTGTGTTTGCTGCCATGGGCTGTGCATTGAGTCATAGTGACAGCTGTGTGTTTGTGTTTTTGCTGCTATAGGCTGTGCATTGATTCACAGGGAGCCATGTGTTTTTCTGTGTGTGTGTGTGGTCATGTGTGCTTGTTTTAGCTGTTCACTGAGTCACAGTGAGCCGTGTGTGTGTGTGTGTGCTGATTAGGCTGTGCACTCAGTCACATTGACGTTTCTCTGTGTGTGTGTGTGTGTGTGTGTGCTGGTAAGGGCTGTTCATTGAGTCCCTGTTAGCTGTTTGTGTGTGTGTGTGTGTGGCTATAGAGTGTTCATTAATCACTTTCAGCAATTTTTGTGTTTGTGTGTGTGTGTTTGCTGGTATAGGCTGTGCATTGAGTCATAGAGATTCGTTCACTTTCGTCTGTGTGCTGGTAAGCCTCTGCTTTGATTCACTGTGAGCTGTGTGTGTGTGTGCTGCTGTAGGCTGTGCAATCAGTCACAGTTAGCTGTGTGTGTGTGTGTGCATCTATAGACTATGCATTAAATCCCATTGAGCGATTTATGTGTGCATGCTGTAATAGGCTGTGCATTGAGTCACAGTGAACAATGTGTGTCTGTTTGTATTTGTGCTGGTATGGGCTATGCATTGAATCAAATTGAGCCTTGTGTATGTGTTTTTGTGTGTGTGCTTTTATAGGCTGTGCATTGGATAACAGTGAGCCGTGTCTCTGTGTGTGTGTGTGTGCTTGTATACACTGTGCAGTGAGTCACAGTGAGCCATCTGTGTGTTCTGGTATAGGCTGTGCATTGTGTCACAGTGTGCAATGTGTGTGTTTGTGTTTTTGCTGGTATGGGCTGTGCACTGAGTCCCATTGTGGTGTGTGTGTGTG
>NW_021700627.1:0-1935 GCF_005190385.1 Monodon monoceros
CAAAGCAATCTTGAGAAAGAAAAATGGATCTGGAGGAATCAGGCTCCCTGACTTCAGAATATGCTACAAAGCTACAGTAATCACGACAGAATGGTACTCGCACAAAAACAGAAGTATAGATCAGTGAAACAGGATAGAAAGCCCAGAGATAAACCCACGCACATATGATTACCTTATCTTTGATAAAGGAGGCAAGAATATACAATGGAGAAAAGACAGCCTCTTCAATAAGTGGTGCTGGGAAAACTGGACAGCTACATGTAAAAGAATGAATTAGAACACTTTCTAACACCATACACAAAAATAAACTCAGAATGGATTACAGACCTAAATGTAAGACCAGACACTATCAAACTCTTAGAGGAAAACATAGGCAGAACACTCCTTGACATAAATCATAGCAAGATCTTTTTTGACCCACCTCCTAGAGAAATGGAAATAAAAACAAAAATAAACAAATGGGACCTAATGAAACTTAAAAGCTTTTTCACAGCAAAGGAAATCATAAACAAGACAAAAAGATAACCCTCAGAATGGGAGAAAATATTTTGTTGCAAACGAAGCAACTGACAAACAATTAATCTCCAAAACATACAAGCAGCTCATGCAGCTCAATATCAAGGAAACAAACAACCCAATCCAAAACTGGGCAGAAGATCTAAATAGACATTTCTCCAAAGAAGATATACAGATTGCCAACAAATGCATGAAAAGATGCTCAACATCACTACTCATTAGAGAAGTGCAAATCAAAACTACAATGAGGTATCACCTCACACCGGTCAGAATGGCCATCATCAAAAATTCTACAAACAATAAATTTTAGAGAGGGTGTGGAGAAAAGGGAACCCTCTTGCACTGTTGGTGGGAATGTAAATTGATTCAGCCACTATGGAGTACAGTATGGAGGTTCCTTAAAAAACTGAAAACAGAACTACCATATGACCCAGCAATCCCACTACTGGGCATATACCCTGAGAAAACCGTAATTCAAAAAGAAGCATGTACCACACTGTTCATTGAAACCCTATTTACAATAGCCAGGACATGGAAGCAACCTAAATGTCCATGGACAGATGAATGAATAAAGAAGATGTGGCACATATATACAATGGAATGTTACTCAGCCATAAAAACAAACAAAATTGAGTTTTGTGTAGTGAGGTGGATGGACCTGGAGTCTGTCATACAGAGTGAAGTAATTCAGAAAGAGAAAAACAAATACCGTATGCTAACACATATATGTGGAATCTAAAAAAAAAGAAAAAAATGTTCTGATGAACTGAGGGCCAGGACAGGAATAAAGACGCAGATGTAGAGAATGGACTTGAGTGCACAGGGAGGGGGAAGGGTAAGCTGGGACGAAGTGAGTGAGTAGCACTGACATATATACACTACCAAATCTAGAATAGATAGCTAGTAGGAAGCAGCTGCATCGCACAGGGAGATTACCTCGGTGCTTTGTGCCCACCTAGAGGGGTGTGATAGGGAGGGTCGGGGGGAGATGCAAGAGGGAGGGGATATGGGGATATATGTATACATATAGCTGATTCACTTTGTTATACAGCAGAACCTAACACAACATTGTAAAGCAATTATACTCCAATAAAGATGTTAAAAAATAAAAGTAAAAATAAATCCATTGTACATAGTCAATTAATTCATGAAAAAGAAGCCAAAAATATACTTTCAGGAAAGGAAAGTCTCTTCACTAAATGGTGTTAAGAAGAATGGAAAGCCCTATGCAAAAGAATGAAACTGGACACTTATCTTACACCATACACAAAAATCAACTCAAATTGGATTAGAGACTTGAACATAGACCTAACCCAATAAAACTCCTAGAAGAAAGCATACGGAACAAATGCCTTGACATCAGTCTTGGCAATGATTTTTTGTATTTGACACCAAAAGCAAAGACAACAAAAGCAGTAA
>NW_021700628.1:0-1705 GCF_005190385.1 Monodon monoceros
GCTGGGCACTTTGGGCTGATAGCATTGGTGAGGTTCGGTGAGCAAACGCAGACCCTTTGAAGTCATACTGCATGGTACTCATTCCATGGGTCCCAACTCTCCTGGTTTAAGGGATTCTACCTTCAGCTAAAACATGCATGGGAATCCCAGAGTATGGTCCACCGTGTGATTGGGAATCGTTTTCAAATGCATCTCAGTTTTCGTCCCCTGGTACTCGGGTTCACCATTCCAGACGCTTTACTAACACTCTACCCACCTGGAGAGTCAGTGCCTTTAATCTCCTGTATGGCAAAGTTTGCAATTTCTGCGCAAGATGGACAGGAATAGGGAGAACCAATGAGAGACTAGCTGTAGGTGTCTGCACGGGCAAATGGTATGTTCATTTCCACCAGGAAGAGGAATTAACCAAAGGCTCAGTGTACCCTGCTGGAAACAGATTAGGGCCTGAAGCAATCCTGCTGTTTTGCGGCCAGCTCACAAGGAAGCGAGTTGAGGAATGGAGCTCAGGGGCACTGTAATTCACAAACCTGCAGAGTTATGAATGACAGTTATCGTCCAAAAATGTATTGAAGTAAGTCTTCGAAGAGGACTTGAAAGCGGGGAAGAATTTCAGGAAAACGATTTCAGGGCATAGACTGGAATTGAACTTAAAGCATAGGAAAAGAGGCAGAATTTCGTCAGTGATGCACTTGGCCAAAAATGGCGTATGTGCTTTTTCCTGAATATATTCAGGAAAAAACGCATACGTGCTTTTTGGCCAACAAAGAAAGCGTGTAAAGGAAATCTGCACTACAATGAAGTCTCACTGCCCCCCGGTCAAAAGGGCCATCTGAAAAAAGTGTAAAATCCAGAAAGGCAGGACAGGTCATGGAGAAGAGGGAGCCTTCTTCTGCTGATGGGCGGGATGTAAATTGCCAACAGCCACTCTGGAGAAGTGTAAGTGTTTCCTGAAACACGTAGGAAACAAAGCAACACAGCTTATGGCATATCCATTTAAGGTCGTATAGCTTAGGGAAATTAAAATCAAAAACACACAGCCACCCCAAAGTTTGGGACGCCTCTGTTTACAAGAACCTCATCTACAGTACAAGGTAAATATCTGAGAAAGCAAGAAATGCATAAAGAAGTTGTGGTACACATGTACAATGGAATATCACTCAGCAATGAAATCTACGTCATCAAGCCTGTAGCGGCATAATGAGTGGATTCAGGTACGATGATTCTACGAGTAATAAGTCACACAGAATAAGAAACATCATAAGATATCACTAATACACGGAATGTAAACTTGGCTACACATGAACAGAATCACAAAACAGAACAGGGTCTCAAATTTAGAAAACCAACTTATGCTTTCTTATGGGGAAAGGTGAGTTGGAGTGCTGCATCAAACCAGATATTGAAATTAGCACAGATACCGTTCCATAAGCCAAATATATAATAGACAAGACCTACTCCTTGCTCAACGAAGTGGACTCAACACCCGATATTCAACGCCTGGGAATACACCTGACAAGAAAGAATCTTAAAACCCATGGATTTATATGTCTCCATAAGGAAATCAAGCGTGTGTACAGTGGCCTAAACGCAGCAGTGAAAATCCGATAAATCCCATTATCAAAATAAGTTTCAAAACAAAACACAATGACAGTGAAATAGAGAGCAATTCTTAAATAATTCATTCAGGGCTTGTGATGCAACCTGG
>NW_021700629.1:0-2521 GCF_005190385.1 Monodon monoceros
AAACAGGAAACATCTCAAATAAACAACCTAACCTTGCACCTAAAGCAATTAGAGAAAGAAGAACAAAAAAACCCCAAAGTTAGCAGAAGGAAAGAAATCATAAAGATCAGATCAGAAATAAATGAAAAAGAAATGAAGGAAACGATAGCAAAGAATCATAAAACTAAAAGCTGGTTCTTTGAGAAAATAAACAAAATTGATAAACAATTAGCCAGACTCATCAAGAAAAAAAGGGAGAAGACTCAAATCAATAAAATTAGAAATGAAAAAGGAGAAGCAACAACTGACACTGCAGAAAAACAAAGGATCATGAGAGAGTACTACAAGTAACTCTATGCCAATAAAATGAACAACCTGGAAGAAATGAACAAATTCTTAGAAATGCACAACATGCCAAGACTGAACCAGAAAGAAATAGAAAATATGAACAGACCAATCACAAGCACTGAAATTGAAACTGTGATTAAAAATCTTCCAACAAACAAAAGCCCAGGACCAGATGGCTTCACAGGCGAATTCTATCAAACATTTAGAGAAGAGTTAACACCTAACCTTCTCAACTCTTCCAAAATATAGCAGAGGGAGAAACACTCACAAACTCATTCTACGAGGCCACCATCACCCTGATGCCAAAACCAGACAGAGATGTCACAAAGAAAGAAAACTACAGGCCAATATCACTGATGAACATAGATGCAAAAATCCTCAACAATATACTAGCAAACAGAATCCAACAGCACATTAAAAGGTCAAGTGGGGTTTAACCCAGGAATGCAAGGATTCTTCAATATACACAAATCAATCAATGTGATACACCATATTAACAAGTTGAAGGAGAGAAACCATATGATTATCTCAATAGATGCAGAGAAAGCTTTTGACAAAATTCAACACCCATTTATAATAAAAACCCTGCAGAAAGCAGGCATAGAGGGAACTTTCCTCAACATAATAAAGGCCATATATGACAAACCTACAGCCAACATCATCCTCAATGGTGAAAAACTGAAAGCATTTCCACTAAGATCAGGAACAAGACAAGGTTGCCCACTCTCACCACTATTATTCAACGTAGTTTTGGAAGTTTTAGCCACAGCAATCAAAGAAGAAAAAGAAATAAAAGGAATCCAAATTGGAAAAGAAGAAGTGAAACTGTCACTGTTTGCAGATGACATGATACTCTACATAGAGAATCCTAGGATGCTACCAGAAAACTACTATAGCTAATCAATGAATTTGGTAAAGTAGTAGGATACAAAATTTATGCACAGAAATCTCTTGCATTCCTATACATTAATGATGAAAAATCTGAAAGTGAAATTAAGAAAACAATCCCATTTACCATTGCAACAAAATGAATAAAATATCTAGGAATTAACCTACCTAAGGAGACAAAAGACCTGTATGTAGAAAATTATAAGACTCTGATAAAACAAATTAAAGATGATACAAATAGATGGAGAGATATACCATGTTCTTGGATTGGAAGAATCAGCATTGTGAAAATGACTCTACTACCCAAAGCAATCTACACATTCAATGCAATCCCGATCAAACTACCATTGGCATCTTTCACAGAAATAGAAAAAAAAATTCACAATTTGTATGGAAACGCAAAAGACCCTGAATAGCCATAGCAATCTTGAGAACAAAAAATGGAGCTGGAGGAATCAGGCTCCCTGACTTCAGACTATACTACAAAGCTACCGTAATCAATACAGTATGGTACTGGCACAAAAACAGAAAGATAGATCAATGGAACAGGATAGAAAGCCCAGAGATAAACCCATGCACATATGGTCACCTTATCTTTGATAGAGGAGGCAAGAATATACAGTGGAGAAAAGACAGCCACTTCAATAAGTGGTTCTGGGAAAACTGGACAGCTACATGGAAAAGAATGAAATTAGAACACTCCCTAACACCATACACAAAAATAAACTCAAAATGTATTAAAGACCTAAATGTAAGGCCAGACACTATCAAACTCTTAGAGGAAAACATAGGCAGAACACTCTATGACATAAATCACAGCAAGATCCTTTTTGACCCACCTCCTAGAGAAATGGAAATAAAAACAAAAATAAACAAATGGGACCTAATGAAACTTAAAAGCTTTTGCACAGCAAAGGAAAACATAAAAAAAAAGACAAAAAGTCAACCCTCAGAATGGGAGAAAATATTTGCAAATGAAGCAACTGATAAAGGATTAATCTCCAAGATTTACAAGCAGCTCATGCAGCTCAATAACAAAAAAAACAAAGAACCCAATCCAAAAATGTGCAGAAGACCTAAATAGACATTTCTCCAAAGAAGATATACAAATTGCCAATGAACACACGAAAGAATGTTCAACATCATTAATCATTAAAGAAATACAAATCAAAACTACAATAAGAATCATCTCACACCAGTCAGAATGGCCATCATCAAGAAATCTACAAACAATAAATGCTGGAGAGGGTGTGGAGAAAGGAACATTCTTGCACTGTTGGTGGAAATGTAAATTGATACAGCCACT
>NW_021700629.1:2621-16256 GCF_005190385.1 Monodon monoceros
TCACAAACTCATTCTACGAGGCCACCATCACCCTGATGCCAAAACCAAACAGAGATGTCACAAAGAAAGAAAACTACAGGCCAATATCACTGATGAACATAGATGCAAAAATCCTCAACAATATACTAGCAAACAGAATCCAACAGCACATTAAAAGGATCATACACCATGGTCAAGTGGGGTTTAACCCAGGAATGCAAGGATTCTTCAATATACACAAATCAATCAATGTGATACACCATATTAACAAGTTGAAGGAGAGAAACCATATGATTATCTCAATAGATGCAGAGAAAGCTTTTGACAAAATTCAACACCCATTTATAATAAAAACCCTGCAGAAAGCAGGCATAGAGGGAACTTTCCTCAACATAATAAAAGCCATATATGACAAACCTACAGCCAACATCATCCTCAATGGTGAAAAACTGAAAGCATTTCCACTAAGATCAGGAACAAGACAAGGTTGCCCACTCTCACCACTATTATTCAACGTAGTTTTGGAAGTTTTAGCCACAGCAATCAAAGAAGAAAAAGAAATAAAAGGAATCCAAATTGGAAAAGAAGAAGTGAAACTGTCACTGTTTGCAGATGACATGATACTCTACATAGAGAATCCTAGGATGCTGCCAGAAAACTACTATAGCTAATCAATGAATTTGGTAAAGTAGTAGGATATAAAATTTATGCACAGAAATCTCTTGCATTCCTATACATTAATGATGAAAAATCTGAAAGTGAAATTAAGAAAACAATCCCATTTACCATTGCAACAAAAAGAATAAAATATCTAGGAATAAACCTACCTAAGGAGACAAAAGACCTGTATGTAGAAAATTATAAGACTCTGATAAAACAAATTAAAGATGATACAAAGAGATGGAGAGATATACCATGTTCTTGGATTGGAAGAATCAGCATTGTGAAAATGACTCTACTACCCAAAGCAATCTACACATTCAATGCAATCCCGATCAAACTACCATTGGCATCTTTCACAGAAATAGAAAAAAAAATTCACAATTTGTATGGAAACACAAAAGACCCTGAATAGCCATAGCAATCTTGAGAACAAAAAATGGAGCTGGAGGAATCAGGCTCCCTGACTTCAGACTATACTACAAAGCTACCGTAATCAATACAGTATGGTACTGGCACAAAAACAGAAAGATAGATCAATGGAACAGGATAGAAAGCCCAGAGATAAACCCATGCACATATGGTCACCTTATCTTTGATAGAGGAGGCAAGAATATACAGTGGAGAAAAGACAGCCACTTCAATAAGTGGTTCTGGGAAAACTGGACAGCTACATGGAAAAGAATGAAATTAGAACACTCCCTAACACCATACACAAAAATAAACTCAAAATGTATTAAAGACCTAAATGTAAGGCCAGACACTATCAAACTCTTAGAGGAAAACATAGGCAGAACACTCTATGACATAAATCACAGCAAGATCCTTTTTGACCCACCTCCTAGAGAAATGGAAATAAAAACAAAAATAAACAAATGGGACCTAATGAAACTTAAAAGCTTTTGCACAGCAAAGGAAAACATAAAAAAAAAGACAAAAAGACAGCCCTCAGAATGGGAGAAAATATTTGCAAATGAAGCAACTGATAAAGGATTAATCTCCAAGATTTACAAGCAGCTCATGCAGCTCAATAACAAAAAAAACAAAGAACCCAATCCAAAAATGTGCAGAAGACCTAAATAGACATTTCTCCAAAGAAGATATACAAATTGCCAATGAACACACGAAAGAATGTTCAACATCATTAATCATTAAAGAAATACAAATCAAAACTAAAATAAGAATCATCTCACACCGGTCAGAATGGCCATCATCAAGAAATCTACAAACAATAAATGCTGGAGAGGGTGTGGAGAAAAAGGAACATTCTTGCACTGTTGGTGGAAATGTAAATTGATACAGCCACTATGGAGAACAGTATGGAGGTTCCTTAAAAAATAAAAATAGAACTACCATACGACCCAGCGATCCCACTACTGGGCATATACCCTGAGAAAACCATAATTCAAAAAGAGTCATGTACCAAAATATTCATTGCAGTCCTATTTACAATAGCCAGGACATGGAAGCAACCTAAGTGTCCATCATCGGATGAATGGATAAAGAAGATGTGGCATATATATACAATGGAATATTACTCAGCCATAAAAGAAACGAAATTGAGATATTTGTAGTGAGGTGGATGGACCTAGAGTCTGTCATACAGAGTGAAGTAAATCAGAAAGAGAAGATCAAATATCGTATGCTAACACATGTATATGGAATCTAAGGGAAAAAAAAAAAAAAGGTCATGAAGAACCTAGGGGTAAGACGGGAATAAAGACATAGACCTACTAGAGAATGGACTTGAGGATATGGGGAGGGGGAAGGGTAAGCTGTGACAAAGTGAGAGAGTTGCATGGACATATATACAGTACCAAACGTAAAATAGATAGCAAGTAGGAAGTAGCTGCATAGCACAAGGAGATCAGCTCGGTTGTTTGTGACCACCTAGAGGGGTGGGATAGGGAGCGTGGGAGGAAGGGAGATGCAAGAGGGAAGAGATATGGGAACATATGTATATGTATAAAACTGATTCACTTTGTTATAAAGCAGAAACTAGCACACCATTGTAAAGCAATTACATTCCAATAAAGAGGTTAAAAAAATTTTTTTAAATAATATAAAAATAAGAGGAAAAAAAAAAAAGAACAACCTGAGGTAACAAACAACCTAAGGTAAAAGCAGATATAATAGGTCTTCTATTGCTGATAAACCTCCTGTAAATTGATTCAAGGGGCTGAAGAAATGACTTCCTCTGGATTTCACTCCTTAAATCCCCACGATTAAACATAAGTAAAGAGGGGAGAGATATGGGAACATATGTATATGTATAACAGATTCACTTTGTTATAGAGCAGAAACGAACACATCATTGTAAAGCAATGATACCCCAATAAAGATGTTTAAAAAAAAACAACATAAGTAAGGAATGAAAAAATAAATAAAATAAGGTAAATTAAAAAAAAAAAGATCCACGATTTTCAGAGAATATAAAACAGAAAAATACAAAATGAATAAGCAAACAAAAAACACACTCAGGCAAGTCATATTCAAACTGAATAAAAACCAATAACAAAGAGAAATTCTTGAAGGGAGCCACCAAAATAGAAAAAAGAAAAATGAAGATTATATAC
This sequence comes from Monodon monoceros, assembly GCF_005190385.1. Classification (NCBI taxonomy): domain Eukaryota; kingdom Metazoa; phylum Chordata; class Mammalia; order Artiodactyla; family Monodontidae; genus Monodon; species Monodon monoceros. Next base: position 5,837 of record NW_021700629.1, read on the forward strand.
AGAAGAATAAAGATAAAAATTATGGCAGAAACCTTATCAGAAACCATGCAAGCAAGAAGACAGGTAAGTGACATCTTTAGATTGCTGAAAGAAAAACAACTGCCAACCCACAATTCTATATCCAGTGAAACTATACTTCAACAGTAAAATAAATATTAGAATTTTCCAAAAAAAGACAACTTGAGAGAATTCAGTGCCGTCAGGTCGAATCTGTAAGAAATACACAGCGAAGTTCTTCAGACAAAAGCATATGATGCTGGGAAGAAAACTGATCTACAAAATGAAGAACACTGGAAATTCAATAAAGACAAAACATATGCTCTTATATTTTAATTTTTTTAAAGATAACTTACTGTTTAAAGCAATAGTTTAACAATGTATGTGTTTTTGAAACTTATGACAACGATGACACAAGAAATGGAAAAGAGGAATTGGAAATATTATAAGGATTTTACATTACATGAAAAGTAATATAGTATTACTGAAGGTGGATAAAGTTTATTTAAAGAGGTATATTTTTAACTATATGTATTCATAGATGACATGACTGTGAGTGTAGAAAATTCCAAAGTATCTACTAAAAACATCCTGGAAGTAATAAGTAAGTTTAACAAGGTCAGAGAATAAAAGGTCAATATATAAAAGTTGATTTCATTCTCATATACAAGTAATGAAAAACTTGTATTTTAATTTTTTTGAACCTCATATTTATAATAACTTGAAAAAGTGAATTAACCAAAGGCAGTAAGTTCTGGAGGTCTGATATACAACATTATAGCTATACTTAACAATAATGTATTATATAATTATAAATGTGTTAAATGGGTAGATCTCATGTTAAGTGTTTTTATACTACAAAAAAAAGATAAATTAAAGAGGCAAAGGAAACTTTTGCAAGTAATGTATTGATATGTTCGTTGTCTTGACTGTGATGGCGGCTTTGTACGTGTTTACATATATCAAAAGTTTGTCAAATTGTACATTTTAAGTATGTGGAGTTTATTCTTTGTCAATTATGTCTGAACACATAATTTTAAATTTTAAGAAAGTGAATTAACTAGTTATCATTTTTAACAAAATATGTGCAGGATCAGCATGGCAACAGCTACAAAACATTGATGACAGAAAAGAAAGATCTAGATAAATGGAGAAACATATCATGTTCATACATTGAACAATTTAATACTGATAAGGTGGTAATCTTCCTATAGATGATCTATCAATTCAGTGTAATCTCTAACAGAACTCTAGAAAAATTTTGTAGGTATCCACAAGATGTTTTTAAAATTTGTTATGGTATACCAAACAAATAGAATAGCCAAAACAATCCTAAAAAATAAAATCAGAATACTCACATTACTTGATTTTAAAACTTAGTGGAATTCCACAGTATTACAACAACACAGTATTGAGAAAAGGATAGACATACTGATCATTAGAACTAAACAGAAAGTACAGAGGAGACCTGCAGAAATATAGTCAGCTGACTTTTTACAAGTGTAATGGCACTTCAATGGAGAAAGAATAGCCTTAGATAAAACACCAAAAGCACAGTCCATGAAAGAAATATAGATAAATTTGACTTTATCAAAATTTAAAACTTTCACTCTCTGAAAGATATAATTATAAGAATGTAAACCAAGCCACACTCTGAGAAAATATTTGCAGTCAAACAACTGATAAGGAACTCATATTCAGAATATAAAATGAACACTTAAAACTCAAAAATTAGAAAGCAAACAACCCAATTTTTTAAATGGGCAATAGATATAAACTTCACTAAAGAACATATTTAGATGGCAAATGAGCATATGAAAATGTGCTCAAGCATGAGTCATTAGAGGCATTGGAATTAAAACCACAATGACATATTGCTATATGTCTGTTAGAACGGCTAAAATAAAATTTTTAAAAACTGACAACATCAAATGCTGGTCAGGATGCAGAGCAACAAGAACTCTCCTTTACAGCTGGTGGGAGTGAACGATGGCACAGTCACTCTGGGAGACAATTTGGCAGTTGATTTTTGTTTGTTTGTTTTGTTTTTATAAAGCTAAACGAAGGATCATCACACAGCTCAGCAATTTCACTCCGAGATATTTATCCAAATGAACTGAAAAGCCTGACAAGACAGAAGACAAGACTTCTCTGGATCCACAAAGATCACAGAAATGTCTCACTCTTCCTATTAAACCTGGAACTACTATGAAAGGAGACACTGCAGAGGTTTCTCCCCTACGAGTCAATAGGGAACCCCCTCAAAATTTTCCCCACCTCCTCTCCTGGCTTCCTTAAGTCTCCGCAAAGCCTAATCATGAAGACATGTAGCCTGAGAATTAAGATATTATATCCTGAAGAAGCTGGGAGAATTACCCAGCATGTACTTGAAGAAATTGTGAGAGTCCCCTTAGGACTGGATTTTGAGCATGCCTGATCAAGGGGGCTAGAACATAAAACAGGATAAGAGAGAGTTTATTGGTCTGGGAGCACCTTCTCAGGATATAGGATATAACACCCTGGAAGGATATTAGAAGATTAGAACATTTGTGGCTTGCAGGCTCCTACAAGCCTGGAAAAAGCAATGGCCCATGCTTAATAACAATGAAATGCATGAATTGCTCTGTAAGATGGGACAGGACGGGATTAAAAGGCAAAAGAGGCTTCCCTGGTGGCACAGTGGTAGAGAGTCTGCCTGCCGATGTAGGGGACACAGGTTCGAATCCCGGTCCAGGAAGATCCCACATGCCGCGGAGCGGCTGGGCCCGTGAGCCATGGCCGCTGAGCCTGCGCGTCCGGAGCCTGTGCTGCGCAACGGGAGAGGCCACAACAGTGAGAGGCCCGCGTACCGCAAAAAAAAAAAAGGCAAAAGGGCATTTGTATCTTGGAGTGGATATATTATGAAGTCAGAAGGTCAACCATAGCATTGTGTTTGTCAATAAAGAGAATACACTATTCACCAAGGTTATCACAAATGTGCTGGTGAGAGGGATCTAGCATCAGAAAGAAGTTCAGTGGTAGCTATCCTCTCCAGGATTGGGATGATGATAAAAGTGTTTACAGAGCTTGGCTACTGATATCACTCAGATGATAGGGCATTTAACTGCCAGATGCCAGCAGACTGCATTTTTGTAATGACCAGCAAGGATTGAGCAGGAACCAAGATGCCTTGGCCCACATGGAATTGCAGAGATGGTTAATAAAATGAATAGGATCCCCAGGGGCAGAATAGATACAAGAGAAGCCAAGAATACTGCTTTAAGATATAATCAAAAGAAATCAAGAAAGTGTGATCAGGAGGCAGAGGGTTGTTTTCTCCAATTAATGTAATGATCCTTTTTTCCAGTTCCCAGGACTGAGACAATTTTCAGACTTCGAACTCCTTGATTGATGAGGTGACCACATCCCTAGGCGTAAGTTCCCTGTGACACCATGACACAGTATTCTATACTGTAATGATTACCCAGTCCTAATCCAAAGGGACCTATGGCTAATAACTCAAGTGACTGACTGTTCATTAGGAAAATGGGAAGATGCATACATTTAGATTTCACACAGGGTATGAGATTTAATTGATACCTGGAGACCTGAAGCGTAACCCTCACCTCATGTTAGACTGGGAACTAATGAGAATCACGTAAGAAATGCAGCTCTGGAAAATCCCAGAGCATAGTGAGACTGTTGGGTCTGTAGAGCCACCTAGTGGTCATTCTCTTGGTAACTGAACATGCACTGGAAACACAGAAGACCTCACTCACTAGTCTGGCAGTTGACGCTCTCTGAGTTACCTCAGCTGGAGCTGTTGCCCAGAATATCTTCATATAACCTCTTCATGTAGTTGCCTGGGGGCTTCCTCACAGCATAGTAGTTTGCTTCCTAGAGCGAGGATCCCATTACTGTCAGATGGAAGTTATTCTACCTTTTGTGCAACACAGAGTGTCTTATCTGTTATTGCCACAACCCTACCCATGTTCAAAGGGACGGAACACTTTCAACGGGGAGCAGTATTGAAGTTACGTTGTAGGAAGAGAATGAGGGATGGGATATATTGTTGAGTCTATTTGGGGGTAAGGAGGGGAGGAATAAAACCCGCTATATCTGCTCGTCCTAAGAAGCTGATCTCAGGGATCTGCATCCAGAGAGTGAGGGCCCTGGATATAGTGGATTCAATGAGATAGCTCCACACTTCAAGATCCAGATTTCTATTAAATGCATCTCTAGTTCTCTGGGAAATTGGCACAGTAAATATTTCTTCTGTTGTGGGGCCCTTCAAGGACAACTGGACAATTGCTCTGAATACAACATAGTAAAAGAGTGTTGACACAGATATGCACAATACTGAGTGGGAGAGATGTTCATCTCCTCATAGAGCACCAGGAAAAGACTTGGTGATTCTAGGACTGAGTGGTGAAGAAGGTCAGTACCTCTCCTCTGCAGGAAACCCCTTCTGATGTCTCCATATTTCACTGAAAGTCTTATTAATATGGGCCTTGTGGACTTCTGTCCATGGGAGTATTTCTGAGTAGAGGGTGGCGTATCCTGCCTTTAATAGACAGATGTTAAAAACCCATAGCTGAGTCATCCACTGGACTTTACCAGTAAGTGTGGCCCAAAGAGACTGAAACTTGCCCCCACTCTCAGACAGAAATTGTTCTATTCTCACAGTCCCCGTGCCTCCCATACTCTGAAGGGACGGTCAGGCTAGTTCTTGTGACCTCCCACTCTTCTGGATTGTGGAAGTTTCTGATGCTGGCTCTGAGACATGGCATCTCTTTGCAAAAATCTAGTGTCTATATTACCATTCTGCTGTGAAGGAACAGGCCCTGTCCTTGCCACAGGCTTTTGACTGTCTTCTTATATGCACCTCTCCTCTGGCCCTACTGAACCATGATGTCTGACAAAATCACTCTGAAATCTTTCTCCTTCTCCTTCAGTCCTCTGTCTGGCCCGGATCTCAGTACATAAGTCTGGAATGTCTCTACCCACATTCCAGGGCTCTGCCCTTGCTCTTCACTTTCATAACGAAAGATGTGTTGATCATCTAAATATCCCAGAGTGAGAAATGGCTGCTGCTTGTTCTTACCTGAGACCCAGCAATAAAGATGTAGGATCAAAGGGAGGAAGTGGCAAGAGAAGTTTTTCAGAATGTTCAGTCACGTTCCTGTGATGTGGCCTCATTTCCAGAAGCTGGAGTGAAGGTTCTCCTGTCCTGATTCCACAAACATGTGAGGACCTCATGCCTAAGAGGACAAGGGGTATTTGGGATTATGTAATAGGAAGAGAGGAAGAGGAAAGTAAAGTCCAGGTAAAGGATCAGAGATGAGACTAGAACAATAGAGACATCAGGAGTAGAGAGGAACTTAGAGAAAGCAGTGCAAAAGAAGAGATGCATTTGTAAAGAAATTAGCATAAAAGGGTTACTGTGACCCTGCGGGCAGATAGAGAGAAAAAGAGGTTCAGACAGTGCCTGGACCAAAGTAAACTGTCCTTACTTTATTTGATGTGCCAACAAATCCAAAAGAAAGATAATCCTTGGGGAATATCAGCAGGGTTGTAGACAATATGAGATACGGATACAGGAGACAACAGGCAAAGCTTCCTGCACATTTCAAAATTATTCTCGGTGGTAATCCCATTTCAAGGAGTTGGCATGAAGCTTCTGCTGTTTCTTAACACCCAAAGTGAAAAAGACAGCGGAGAGCACTGTGGCCTGTGGTTAAGAGCACAGGCCCTGAAGCTAAACTGCTGAGTTTGATTCTCAGACCCATTGTTCACTAGCCCTGGTCAACTTGAGATGAGATGCAGCCATGTTCCCATTTGCAAAACAAACTAGGTACCTATCTCAAAGGGGGGTAATTGGATCAGTGCCTTGCAGAAGTTTTAATTACTACTATTATTGAGTACATGAACAAAATGACAACAAAAGAGAGAGGGAGCTCACTCACGAGAAAAGCAAAAATACAGGAATTGAAGGAAAGGTAATAAACATCGAGCAAGAGAGAGAGAGAAAACCCAAATGTGAGACAGTAGGTGATGAAACAGGGAAAGCATTCAAAAGACTGTCAAAACTTTAAAATTTGTTGTAGAAGAATGATGTAGGAGAACCGACATACCTGTATGTCATCCAGAGTGGAGGGCTCATCTGTTGTTCACACTCAGCACTCTAAGTCCCACCCCCACTCTCCATATCATGACCCACAATAGCAACAGATCTCAAGTATCGCTACTTGGAGCTCTTCAACCCGGGTTAAAAGACGCAGTAGGAACGGCCAAAGGTCTCAGCTAAGGAACTCACAATCAAGGAGGTGGGCTTTGGTTAGTTGGACCTTCTTTCATTTAGTTCTCAATTTGTAGGGTAGCAGTAAAGTGCTTTCTCATGCTCCCACACCTCCTAAAATGAATCCCTAGACTGCTCCACCACGCTCTTGAACCTTGGTGTGGCTTTTAATAAGAGTTCCTCAGAGCCACAGAGGGTCTCAGCTGCCCTTAGAGGTAGATGACATCAGGATCCCTTTAGGCTCCTAGTGGAGCCACAAAGAGATGGGAGACATACTGAAGCTGTGTGAGGACTCTAGGCATAGTAAAGCATGAAGAAGTGAGTTCACGAGTCCTGGGATCCTCTTTTCCCCCAGAGACCCAACTCAGCCCACAACCAGGACTCAACTTTCCTTTTGCTTGATCATGCCATAGCCTGCCAATTGTCTCTGAATACAGCTCCCTTAGATTAGGGAGTTCTGCATCACAGCCCCCGTTCTAGCACTGAGAACAAGCACCCTACTATTACACAGAGCAGAGCTTCTCATAGCTTCTCCCCATTCCTCATTCTTTTGGAGATTTGGCCACTGCAGCATGAGTACAATATTCCTAGGTGGGAATGTCCACAAGCCCCATCCTGGGTTTACATGAAAATAGACATTTAAGAAGCCTCCTGGTGTCAAAGGTTCTAAGTGGGGCTCTTCTCCCCTCTGTTCCTTGAAATAAGTAATAAACTCACAGAAACAGGGAAGGAATAACCACAAGAACAAATTGGATGAATTTCCTCGTTTATACAAACCAATTCAGTGAACGATAACAGTAAAAAAAACCCATCTGTACTATTCCTTTCAAAGCCATTGTATGAAATCTTTCATCAATAATCACCCCTGCTTAACCTATCACTTACCTGAAACCAGCTTCTCACAATGAAAAAAAAAAAAGAAAAAGCAGATAAAAGAGAAAAAAATTTTCCCAATTTCATTTATCCTTGAAAAACATGGCCTCTTTTTCTTGCTATTTTTCTCCAGAGACAAGATCCCCTCAAAGATTAAAAAGTCTTTCAGAAGGGTGGGAGTATCTGACTTTCTTCTCTCCCCTTCTCATTTGCATGTGTGCCTGTAAGCTCACACACACTCAGAGGTTTTCAAAAACATACAGAAATCGCTGTGATATGTGAAATACATTTGAAAACATCATCTAATCCCTAGAAGATTTGCTTCTGAATTTTTCCCAAGAAGGATATCAACACTGCAACTGATATCACACCATGTGGATCTTTTCTTTCTCTTCCCCTCAATCCTTCAATAGAGATAAAAGCAATCTTACCAGTCAATCCCAGTAAACTTTGTTGGCTAATTTTCTTAATAAAATTTTCTCCAATGGAACACAAAATTAAAAAAAAAAGTATACAAAAATATTAACAAAATCATTAATAAAGGCTACTTATGTGTTCTGGGTTAAAATAGTTTATTTTTGTTATTTTGTACATTATAAATTTTTTGCAGGTAGCAAAAATATGAGTGCAAGATTGTATTAGAAGAGAAGATGTAGTTGGTTATCCCTATGGTACCCACAGACATTTGTATGAACTATAATGAAGCCTCTTTCATTAATAGGAGCAAACTCAGAACCTGCCAAAGAGGGGAGGGGAGTCTCCAGGTGCAGAGGCCAGTTCTCACTCCAATTCCACTTCTTTGAAGGTTTTCTGGATAACCCCCATTACCATCAAGGTGACCACAGGTGGGTTTGTTCCACATAATATGGTCCTGGTCTAATTTTTATTCAAGCAAGGGGCAGAGATGAGGTTGGAACTTTGATTAAAGGCTTAATTCAAACTACAGGGAAAGACAAACTAACAGTAACCAGAAGCAAGGTAATTTTGTTTTATACAACTCACTTTTCTCACCTTCTAGTTGATGCTTCGTCTCAAGGAACACCTGTTGCCTGATTTTGTCTGTCCCCAGCACCAGGAACTGATTCTCTGTATCCCTTCCCACTGTCCACATTCAGGAAGGGGAGGAGACGAGAGAGGGCAAAAGAAGCTGCCCTTCCCAGTTGTGCTTTGTTTCCTTTATAAGAAGGGATCCTAGTCAGATTTGATGTTAATTATCAAGACTGACTTAGCCTAGTAGGTGCATCAGAATCACCTGCAGGGCTTGTCAAACCACAGCTTGCTAGGCTTCAACCACAAAGATTCTTTTTTTTTTTTTTTTTGCGGTACGCTGGCCTCTCACTGCTGTGGCCTCTCCCGTTGCGGAGCACAGGCTCCGGACGCGCAGGCTCAGCGGCCATGGCTCACGGGCCCAGCCGCCTCGCGGCACGTGGGATCTTCCCGGACCGGGACACGAACCCGTGGCCCCTGCATTGGCAGGCGGACTCCCAACCACTGTGCCACCAGGGAAGCCCAACCACAAAGATTCTTGATTCAGTAGATCTGAGGTGGAGCCACAGAGTTTGCACATCTAACAAATTATGAGATGCTGCTGTTGGGGCTGGACCATAGTTTTAGAATCTCTGACTGAGCCCATATCCATTAAAGATGATTCTTTTAGAGACTTCCCTGGTGGTGCAGTGGTTAAGAATCCACCTGCCAGTGAAGGGGACACGGGTTTGAGCCCTGGCCCGGGAACATCCCACATGCCGCGGAGCAACTAAGCCCATGCACCACACCTACTGAACCTGCGCTCTAGAGCCCACGAGCCACAACTACTAAGCCCACGTGCCACAACTACCGAAACCTGTGTGCCTAGAGCTCATGCTCTGCAACAAGAGAAGCCGCTGCAATAAGCCCACGCACCACAATGAAGAGTAGCTCCCCTGCTCGCTACAACTATAGAATGCCCACACGCAGCAACAAAGACCCAACGCAACCAAAAATTAATACATTTATTTTAAAAAAAAAGAGCTTCTGTGGTTTCTGGGGTGGAGGGTCAGATAAAGTCACATTTAGCAAATTCTTCAGTAGTCATGGGCTCACAGATTGAATACCATGCACTGGCGACGAATTCCTCGCAGGACTCAAGAGATGCAGGTGCCTCTAGCTTTAGCCCCAGGGGATCACAGTCAAGGGTGTGCGGGAGACTCGTCTCTGCTGCTGGGACAAGACTCTTAGATGCATAAGACTGGTCCCAACTTAAATCCTCACAGAAGCTCACGGGGGCCCTGCAGTTCCCAGCATCGTCCCTGGGAAACACTCTCACAGTCCCAGGGACGTAGGGAGGAATCAAAGGGAGGCTGTCAAGGACACTGGATGTAATACCCTCCAGAGATGGCAGGCATGGGCCAGGGTGCATCGGATTTTCGGGATCCAATGGAGGACCCAAGGGTTGAAGGTCAGGGGCGCAACAGCACCCGGAAGGCTTAGAAGGATGCTGCAGCCATGGGCTCAGCAATGCAGGACTGTCCATCAAGGGACCGCCAGCAAACGGGAGCTGAGCTTCGAAGTCCAGACATGATGGGTGTGTTGTGTCTAAGGACAGGCGCCTCCTAGTCCGGGCCCGGACAGTCGGATCCTGAGTCCCCTCTTCCCGAGGACGACGACGAGGACCGTATCGTCCAGGTAGGTGGAGATCCGCAGCAGATGGACCTGCGGTCAGCGGCGGAGTCAGGCCGGGTTCCGCGGAGCTGTAGGCAGCCGCAGCCCCGAACTGGGCAGCAGAGCAAGAACCCCGGGCCGGCGAGGGGGGCGGGGACGCAGGATCCACAGGGGCTCGACAGCGGGTCCCATGGCAGGCGGCCACGGGCGGACGGCGGTGCGAGGCGCTGCGGGACGGACAGTGCCTCCGGCGGAGCGCGGGTCCCCCAGGAGCGCGGACCTCCCTCCAGGCGTTCAGGAACTGGCTGCTGGGCTCCGTGGGCTGCGTGTGGTCCACCACGGTCCGGTCCTGCCCGCGTTTCCACAGCTCGTAGCGCTCCGGTTGCAGGATGCGCACGAAGGCGTCCATGGAGAAGGCGACCCGGGCCTCCCCGCAGCTGCACTGCGATGCCACTTTGCCATAATCGATCCAGCGCGGGGAGGCGAAATTGATGGCTTCCGCGCAGTTGAAACCATGGTTGAAGCCGGAGTGGTAGCCATAGGGAAACGTCACTATGAACTCTCCAGCCTCCTGAGTGACCCGACCGAAGGGGATGCCGTTCTCCTTGAGGACCGTGGGCGAGATGAGAGCCA
>NW_021700629.1:16356-26407 GCF_005190385.1 Monodon monoceros
GAAGACAGGTAAGTGACATCTTTAGATTGCTGAAAGAAAAACAACTGTCAACCCACAATTCTATATCCAGTGAAACTATACTTCAACAGTAAAATAAATATTAGAATTTTCCAAAAAAAGACAACTTGAGAGAATTCAGTGCCGTCAGGTCGAATCTGTAAGAAATACACAGCGAAGTTCTTCAGACAAAAGCATATGATGCTGGGAAGAAAACTGATCTACAAAATGAAGAACACTGGAAATTCAATAAAGACAAAACTTATGCTCTGATATTTTAATTTTCTTAAAGATAATTTACTGTTTAAAGCAATAGTTTAACAATGTACGTGTTTATGAAACTTATGACAACGATGACACAAGAAATGGAAAAGAGGAGTTGGAAATATTATAAGGATTTTACATTACATGAAAAGTAATATAGTATTACTGAAGGTGGATAAAGTTTATTTAAAGAGGTATATTTTTAACTATATGTATTCATAGATGACATGACTGTGAGTGTAGAAAATTCCAAAGTATCTACTAAAAAAATCCTGGAAGTAATAAGTAAGTTTAACAAGGTCAGAGAATAAAAGGTCAATATATAAAAGTTGATTTCATTCCCATATACAAGTAATGAAAAACTTGTATTTTAATTTTTTTGAACCTCATATTTATAATAACTTGAAAAAGTGAATTAACCAAAGGCAGTAAGTTCTGGAGGTCTGATATACAACATTATAGCTATACTTAACAATAATGTATTATATAATTATAAATGTGTTAAATGGGTAGATCTCATGTTAAGTGTTTTTATACTACAAAAAAAAGATAAATTAAAGAGGCAAAGGAAACTTTTGCAAGTAATGTATTGATATGTTCATTGTCTTGACTGTGATGGCGGCTTTGTACGTGTTTACATATATCAAAAGTTTGTCAAATTGTACATTTTAAGTATGTGGAGTTTATTCTTTGTCAATTATGTCTGAACACATAATTTTAAATTTTAAGAAAGTGAATTAACTAGTTATCATTTTTAACAAAATATGTGCAGGATCAGCATGGCAACAGCTACAAAACATTGATGACAGAAAAGAAAGATCTAGATAAATGGAGAAACATATCATGTTCATACATTGAACAATTTAATACTGATAAGGTGGTAATCTTCCTATAGATGATCTATCAATTCAGTGTAATCTCTAACAAAACTCTAGAAAAATTTTGTAGGTATCCACAAGATGTTTTTAAAATTTGTTATGGTATACCAAACAAATAGAATAGCCAAAACAATCCTAAAAGATAAAATCAGAATACTCACATTACTTGATTTTAAAACTTAGTGGAATTCCACAGTATTACAACAACACAGTATTGAGAAAAGGATAGACATACTGATCATTAGAACTAAACAGAAAGTACAGAGGAGACCTGCAGAAATATAGTCAGCTGATTTTTTACAAGTGTAATGGCACTTCAATGGAGAAAGAATAGCCTTAGATAAAACACCAAAAGCACAGTCCATGAAAGAAATATAGATAAATTTGACTTTATCAAAATTTAAAACTTTCACTCTCTGAAAGATATAATTATAAGAATGTAAACCAAGCCACACTCTGAGAAAATATTTGCAGTCAAACAACTGATAAGGAACTCATATTCAGAATATAAAATGAACACTTAAAACTCAAAAATTAGAAAGCAAACAACCCAATTTTTTAAATGGGCAAAAGATATAAACTTCACTAAAGAACATATTTAGATGGCAAATGAGCATATGAAAATGTGCTCAAGCATGAGTCATTAGAGGCACTGGAATTAAAACCACAATGACATATTGCTATATGTCTGTTAGAACGGCTAAAATAAAATTTTTAAAAACTGACAACATCAAATGCTGGTCAGGATGCAGAGCAACAAGAACTCTCCTTTACTGCTGGTGGGAGTGAACGATGGCACAGTCACTCTGGGAGACAATTTGGCAGTTGATTTTTGTTTGTTTGTTTTGTTTTTATAAAACTAAACGAAGGATCATCACACAGCTCAGCAATTTCACTCCGAGATATTTATCCAAATGAACTGAAAAGCCTGACAAGACAGAAGACAAGACTTCTCTGGATCCACAAAGATCACAGAAATGTCTCACTCTTCCTATTAAACCTGGAACTACTATGAAGGGAGACACTGCAGAGGTTTCTCCCCTACGAGTCAATAGGGAACCCCCTCAAAATTTGCCCCACCTCCTCTCCTGGCTTCCTTAAGTCTCAGCAAAGCCTAACCACGAAGACATGTAGCCTGAGAATTAAGATACTATACCCTAAAGAAGCTGGGAGAATTATCCAGCATGTACTTGAAGAAATTGTGAGAGTCCCCTTAGGACTGGATTTTGAGGGTGCTTGATCAAGAGGGCTAGAAAATAAAACAGGATAAGAGAGAGTTTATTGGTCTGGGAGCACCTTCTCAGGATATAGGATATAACACTCTGGAAGGATATTAGAAGATTAGAACATTTGTGGCTTGCAGGCTCCTACAAGCCTGGAAAAAGCAATGGCCCATGCTTAGTAACAATGAAATGCATGACTTGCTCTGTAAGATGGGACAGGACGGGATTAAAAGGCAAAAGAGGCTTCCCTGGTGGCGCAGTGGTTGAGAGTCCGCCTGCCGGTGCAGGGGACAGGGTTCGTGCCCCGGTCCGGGAAGATCCCACATGCCGCGAAGCGGCTGGACCCGTGAGCCATGGCCGCTGAGCCTGTGCGTCCGGAGCCTGTGCTGCGCAACGGGAGAGGCCCAAGAGTGAGAGGCCCGCGTACCGCAAAAAAAAAAAAAAAAGGCAAAAGGGCATTTGTATCTTGGAGTGGATATATTATGAGGTCAGAAGGTCAACCATAGCATTGTGTTTGTCAATAAAGAGAATACGCTATTCACCAAGGTTATCACAAATGTGCTGGTGAGAGGGATCTAGCATCAGAAAGAAGTTCAGTGGTAGCTATCCTCTCCAGGATTGGGATGATGATAAAAGTGTTTACAGAGCTTGGCTACTGATATCACTCAGATGATAGGGCATTTAACTGCCAGATGCCAGCAGACTGCATTTTTGTAATGACCAGCAAGGATTGAGCAGGAACCAAGATGGCTTGGCCCACATGGAATTGCAGAGATGGTTAATAAAATGAATAGGATCCCCAGGGGCAGAATAGATACAAGAGAAGCCAAGAATACTGCTTTAAGATATAATCAAAAGAAATCAAGAAAGTGTGATCAGGAGGCAGAGGGTTGTTTTCTCCAATTAATGTAATGATCCTTTTTTCCAGTTCCCAGGACTGAGACAATTTTCAGACTTCGAACTCCTTGATTGATGAGGTGACCACATCCCTAGGCGTAAGTTCCCTGTGACACCATGACACAGTATTCTATACTGTAATGATTACCCAGTCCTAATCCAAAGGGACCTATGGCTAATAACTCAAGTGACTGTTCATTAGGAAAATGGGAAGATGCATACATTTAGATTTCACACAGGGTATGAGATTTAATTGATACCTGGAGACCTGAAGCGTAACCCTCACCTCATGTTAGACTGGGAACTAATGAGAATCAGGTAAGAAATGCAGCTCTGGAAAATCCCAGAGCATAGTGAGACTGTTGGGTCTGTAGAGCCACCTAGTGGTCATTCTCTTGGTAACTGAACATGCACTGGAAACACAGAAGACCTCACTCACTAGTCTGGCAGTTGACGCTCTCTGAGTTACCTCAGCTGGGGCTGTTGCCCAGAATATCTTCATATAACCTCTTCATGTAGTTGCCTGGGGGCTTCCTCACAGCATAGTAGTTTGCTTCCTAGAGCGAGGATCCCATTACTGTCAGATGGAAGTTATTCTACCTTTTGTGCAACACAGAGTGTCTTATCTGTTATTGCCACAACCCTACCCATGTTCAAAGGGACGGAACACTTTCAGCGGGGAGCAGTATTGAAGTCACGTTGTAGGAAGAGAATGAGGGATGGGATATATTGTTGAGTCTATTTGGGGGTAAGGAGGGGAGGAATAAAACCTGCTCTTCCTAAGAAGCTGATCTCAGGGATCTGCATCCAGAGAGTGAGGGCCCTGGATATAGTGGATTCAATGAGATAGCTCCACACTTCAAGATCCAGATTTCTATTAAATGCATCTCTAGTTCTCTGGAAAATTGGCACAGTAAATATTTCTTCTGTTGTGGGGCCCTTCAAGGACAACTGGACAATTACTCTGAATACAACATAGTAAAAGAGTGTTGACACAGATATGCACAATACTGAGTGGGAGAGATGTTCATCTCCTCATAGAGCACCAGGAAAAGACTTGGTGATTCTAGGACTGAGTGGTGAAGAAGGTCAGTACCCCTCCTCTGCAGGAAACCCCTTCTGATGTCTCCATATTTCACTGAAAGTCTTATTAATATGGGCCTTGTGGACTTCTGTCCATGGGAGTATTTCTGAGTAGAGGGTGGCGTATCCTGCCTTTAATAGACAGATGTTAAAAGCCCATAGCTGAGTCATCCACTGGACTTTACCAGTAAGTGTGGCCCAAAGAGACTGAAACTTGCCCCCACTCTCAGACAGAAATTGTTCTATTCTCACAGTCCCCGTGCCTCCCATACTCTGAAGGGACAGTCAGGCTAGTTCTTGTGACCTCCCACTCTTCTGGATTGTGGAAGTTTCTGATGCTGGCTCTGAGACATGGCATCTCTTTGCAAAAATCTAGTGTCTATATTACCATTCTGCTGTGAAGGAACAGGCCCTGTCCTTGCCACAGGCTTTTGACTGTCTTCTTATATGCACCCCTCCTCTGGCCCTACTGAACCATGATGTCCGACAAAATCACTCTGAAATCTTTCTCCTTCTCCGTCAGTCCTCTGTCTGGCCCGGATCTCAGTACAAAAGTCTGGAATGTCTCTACCCACATTCCAGGGCTCTGCCCTTGCTCTTCACTTTCATAACGAAAGATGTGTTGATCATCTAAATATCCCAGAGTGAGAAATGGCTGCTGCTTGTTCTTACCTGAGACCCAGCAATAAAGATGTAGGATCAAAGGGAGGAAGTGGCAAGAGAAGTTTTCCAGAATGTTCAGTCACGTTCCTGTGATGTGGCCTCATTTCCAGAAGCTGGAGTGAAGGTTCCCCTGTCCTGATTCCACAAACATGTGAGGAGCTCATGCCTAAGAGGACAAGGGGTATTTGGGATTATGTAATAGGAAGAGAGGAAGAGGAAAGTAAAGTCCAGGTAAAGGATCAGAGATGAGACTAGAACAATAGAGACATCAGGAGTAGAGAGGAACTTAGAGAAAGCAGTACAAAAGAAGAGATGCGTTTGTAGAGAAATTAGCATAAACGGGTTACTGTGACCCTGCGGGCAGATAGAGAGAAAAAGAGGTTCAGACAGTGCCTGGACCAAAGTAAACTGTCCTTACTTTATTTGATGTGCCAACAAATCCAAAAGAAAGATAATCCTTGGGGAATATCAGCAGGGTTGTAGACAATATGAGATACGGATACAGGAGACAACAGGCAAAGCTTCCTGCACATTTCAAAATTATTCTCGGTGGTAGAAAATCCCATTTCAAGGAGTTGGCATGAAGTTTCTGCTGTTTCTTAACACCCAAAGTGAAAAAGACAGTGGAGAGCACTGTGGCCTGTGGTTAAGAGCACAGGCCCTGAAGCTAAACTGCTGAGTTTGATTCTCAGACCCATTGTTCACTAGCCCTGGTCAACTTGAGATGAGATGCGGCCATGTTCCCATTTGCAAAACAAACTAGGTACCTATCTCAAAGGCGGGTAATTGGATCAGTGCCTTGCAGAAGTTTTAATTACTACTATTATTGAGTACATGAACAAAATGACAACAAAAGAGAGAGGGAGCTCACTCACGAGAAAAGCAAAAATACAGGAATTGAAGGAAAGGTAATAAACATCGAGCAAGAGAGAGAGAGAAAACCCAAATGTGAGACAGTAGGTGATGAAACAGGGAAAGCATTCAAAAGACTGTCAAAACTTTAAAATTTGTTGTAGAAGAATGATGTAGGAGAACCGACATACCTGTATGTCATCCAGAGTGGAGGGCTCATCTGTTGTTCACACTCAGCACTCTAAGTCCCACCCCCACTCTCCATATCATGACCCACAATAGCAACAGATCTCAAGTATCGCTACTTGGAGCTCTTCAGCCCGGGTTAAAAGACGCAGTAGGAACGGCCAAAGGTCTCAGCTAAGGAACTCACAATCAAGGAGGTGGGCTTTAGTTAGTTGGACCTTCTTTCATTTAGTTCTCAATTTGTAGGGTAGCAGTAAAGTGCTTTCTCATGCTCCCACACCTCCTAAAATGAATCCCTAGACGGCTCCACCACGCTCTTGAACCTTGGTGTGGCTTTTAATAAGAGTTCCTCAGAGCCACAGAGGGTCTCAGCTGCCCTTAGAGGTAGATGACATCAGGATCCCTTTAGGCTCCTAGTGGAGCCACAAAGAGATGGGAGACATACTGAAGCTGTGTGAGGACTCTAGGCATAGTAAAGCATGAAGAAGTGAGTTCATGAGTCCTGGGATCCTCTTTTCCCCCAGAGACCCAACTCAGCCCACAACCAGGACTCAACTTTCCTTTTGCTTGATCATGCCATAGCCTGCCAATTGTCTCTGAATACAGCTCCCTTAGATCAGGGAGTTCTGCATCACAGCCCCCGTTCTAGCACTGAGAACAAGCACCCTACTATTACACAGAGCAGAGCTTCTCATAGCTTCTCCCCATTCCTCATTCTTTTGGAGATTTGGCCACTGCAGCATGAGTACAATATTCCTAGGTGGGAATGTCCACAAGCCCCATCCTGGGTTTACATGAAAATAGACATTTAAGAAGCCTCCTGGTGTCAAAGGTTCTAAGTGGGGCTCTTCTCCCCTCTGTTCCTTGAAATAAGTAATAAACTCACAGAAACAGGGAAGGAATAACCACAACAACAAATTGGATGAATTTCCTCGTTTATACAAACCAATTCAGTGAACGATAACAGTAAAAAAAACCCATCTGTACTATTCCTTTCAAAGCCATTGTATGAAATCTTTCATCAATAATCACCCCTGCTTAGCCTATCACTTACCTGAAACCAGCTTCTCACAATGAAAAAAAAAAAAGAAAAAGCAGATAAAAGAGAAAAAAATTTTCCCAACTTCATTTATCCTTGAAAAACATGGCGTCTTTTTCTTGCTATTTTTCTCCAGAGACAAGATCCCCTCAAAGATTAAAAAGTCTTTCAGAAGGGTGGGAGTATCTGACTTTCTTCTCTCCCCTTCTCATTTGCATGTGTGCCTGTAAGCTCACACACACTCAGAGGTTTTCAAAAATATACAGAAATCGCTGTGATATGTGAAACACATTTGAAAACATCATCTAATCCCTAGAAGATTTGCTTCTGAATTTTTCCCAAGAAAGATATCAACACTGCAACTGATATCACACCATGTGGATCTTTTCTTTCTCTTCCCCTCAATCCTTCAATAGAGATAAAAGCAATCTTACCAGTCAATCCCAGTAAATTGTGTTGGCTAATTTTCTTAATAAAATTTTCTCCAATGGAACACAAAATTAAAAAAAAAAGTATACAAAAATATTAACAAAATTATTAATAAAGGCTACTTATGTGTTCTGGGTTAAAATAGTTTATTTTTGTTATTTTGTACATTATAAATTTTTTGCAAGTAGCAAAAATAAGAGTGCAAGATTGTATTAGAAGAGAAGATGTAGTTGGTTATCCCTATGGTACCCACAGACATTTGTATGAACTATAATGAAGCCTCTTTCATTAATAGGAGCAAACTCAGAACCTGCCAAAGAGGGGAGGGGAGTCTCCAGGTGCAGAGGCCAGTTCTCACTCCAATTCCACTTCTTTGAAGGTTTTCTGGATAACCCCCATTACCATCAAGGTGACCACAGGTGGGTTTGTTCCACATAATATGGTCCTGGTCTAATTTTTATTCAAGCAAGGGGCAGAGATGAGGTTGGAACTTTGATTAAAGGCTTAATTCAAACTACAGGGAAAGGCAAACTAACAATAACCAGAAGCAAGGTAATTTTGTTTTATACAACTCACTTTTCTCACCTTCTAGTTGATGCTTCGTCTCAAGGAACCCCTGTTGCCTGATTTTGTCTGTCCCCAACACCAGGAACTGATTCTCTGTATCCCTGCCCACTGTCCACATTCAGGAAGGGGAGGAAACGAGAGAGGGCAAAAGAAGCTGCCCTTCCCAGTTGTGCTTTGTTTCCTTTATAAGAAGGGATCCTAGTCAGATTTGATGTTAATTATCAAGACTGACTTAGCCTAGTAGGTGCATCAGAATCACCTGCAGGGCTTGTCAAACCACAGCTTGCTAGGCTTCAACCACAAAGATTCTTTTTTTTTTAATTTTTTTTTGCGGTACGCGGGCCTCTCACTGCTGTGGCCTCTCCCGTTGCGGAGCACAGGCTCCGGACGCGCAGGCTCAGCGGCCATGGCTCACGGGCCCAGCCGCTTCGCGGCACGTGGGATCTTCCCGGACCGGGGCATGAACCCATGTCCCCTGCATCGGCAGGCGGACTCCCAACCACTGTGCCACCAGGGAAGCCCAACCACAAAGATTCTTGATTCAGTAGATCTGAGGTGGAACCACAGAGTTTGCACATCTAACAAATTATGAGATGCTGCTGTTGGTGCTGGACCATAGTTTTAGAATCTCTGACTGAGCCCATATCCATTAAAGATGATTCTTTTAGAGACTTCCCTGGTGGTGCAGTGGTTAAGAATCCACCTGCCAGTGAAGGGGACACGGGTTCGAGCCCTGGCCCGGGAACATCCCACATGCCGCGGAGCAACTAAGCCCATGCACCACACCTACTGAACCTGCGCTCTAGAGCCCACGAGCCACAACTACTGAGCCCACGTGCCACAACTACCGAAACCTGTGTGCCTAGAGCTCATGCTCTGCAACAAGAGAAGCCACTGCAATAAGCCCACGCACCACAATGAAGAGTAGCCCCCCTGCTCGCTACAACTATAGAATGCCCACACGCAGCAACAAAGACCCAACGCAACCAAAAATTAATACATTTATTTTTTTAAAAAAGAGCTTCTGTGGTTTCTGGGGTGGAGGGTCAGATAAAGTCACATTTAGCAAATTCTTCGGTAGTCATGGGCTCACAGATTGAATACCATGCACTGGCGACGAATTCCTCGCAGGACTCAAGAGATGCAGGTGCCTCTAGCTTTAGCCCCAGGGGATCACAGTCAAGGGTGTGCGGGAGACTGGTTTCTGCTGCTGGGACAAGACTCTTAGATGGGTAAGACTCGTCCCAACTTAAATCCTCACAGAAGCTCACGGGGGCCCTGCAGTTCCCAGCATCGTCCCTGGGAAACACTCTCACAGTCCCAGGGACGTAGGGAGGAATCAAAGGGAGGCTGTCAAGGACACTGGATGTAATACCCTCCAGAGATGTTAGGCATGGGCCAGGGTGCATCGGATTTTCGGGATCCAATGGAGGACCCAAGGGTTGAAGGTCAGGGGCGCAACAGCACCCGGAAGGCTTAGAAGGATGCTGCAGCCATGGGCTCAGCAATGCAGGGCTGTCCATCAAGGGATCGCCAGCAAACGGGAGCTGAGCTTCGAAGTCCTGACATGATGGGTGTGTTGTGTCTACGGACAGGCGCCTCCTACTCCGGGCCCGCACAGTGGGATCCTGAGTCCCCTCTTCCCGAGGACGACGACGAGGACCGTATCGTCCAGGTAGGTGGAGATCCGCAGCAGATGGACCTGCGGTCAGCGGCGGAGTCAGGCCGGGTTCCGCGGAGCTGTAGGCAGCCGCAGCCCCGAACTGGGCAGCAGAGCAAGAACCCCGGGCCGGCGAGGGGGGCGGGGACGCAGGATCCACAGGGGCTCGACAGCGGGTCCCATGGCAGGCGGCCACGGGCGGACGGCGGTGCGAGGCGCTGCGGGACGGACAGTGCCTCCGGCGGAGCGCGGGTCCCCCAGGAGCGCGGACCTCCCTCCAGGCGTTCAGGAACTGGCTGCTGGGCTCCGTGGG
>NW_021700630.1:0-12433 GCF_005190385.1 Monodon monoceros
CTGCTTAGAGTGGAAGTTCAGCAGGCAGGTGATCACGCTGCAAGTTCTTTCTGGACCTCTGGCAAAGGGAGTGATCAGTGAAGGAAGGCCACTGCTACCTTGGGATCTGCAAGGCTGGGTGTTTTCAGTACCTGCTGTCCACAGCTCTCCACTGTTATCGGAATACCTTGCCAGCACACTAATTTCTTTGGAGATAAAAATGTTAGTGTGTTACTAAATGTTAATTTTCTTTTGCAGAAAATACAGTACCATGTCTGAGTTAATTATTAATATTTAAAATATTTCATTCCTTAACTCCCTCATTTGCTTTGCCCACAGCCTATTCAGTTCCTTTGTTCAGCAGAATTTTGCAAAATGTGTGTTACCCACTACTGAGATTGTTCTGCCCCTGATGTATTTGTATTGATTTGTTTCTGGTGGTAGCTTGTCCTAAAATGTGTGTAGCAAGCAGGTATTTTATGATAAAATTGTTGTGTAGTGCATGCTCTGTGTGGAATTCAGAGGAAAACCCAGATTCAGTGATGAACAATGCCAAAAAATGCAAGTAACTAGCCAATGTTCAAATGACAGTGGTGCTATTTCTCTTTTGTAGCCTTTTAGACTTTTGCTGCCCTAAAATTCCATTTTATTGGGAACCCATTTTCCACCTGGTCTGTCTTGACAGGGTGTTTTGCTGCTTTAAACAGTTTCTAAATAAAATTCTGTATTAAAAAAAAAATAATATATACACAAATATTACTCTTAATATCTCAACAGATGTTGTTTTCATCCACCATTTTATTTTGAGAAAAACCAAGAAACCATCATTTAAATTGAAATGCTAATATAAATGCAAGCCACATATCTTCTGGGAGATAAAAATACAACTGCTTTGCTTTAATTAGATATGGCAAGAGACCTTTAGTATGAAGTACCTATATTTAGAAGGTTAATTATCAATTTACAAAATGACCTTGAAAAAGATGTGCCTGCCTCAAGACTACAGACAGATGGACTTTTATGGATTTTGAAGAGCAGCTTAATTGTGCTAATAAAATCTAATATGAAACAAAATGGATTAGGTGAAATTCTTTAGTATCACTAATTATGCATATGTTAGAGAGATTAAAATTACCATCAGACCAAGACAATTTCACTAATTTTCCCAAATTTCTGATAATACTCATAAGCTATTTTTCACCATTGCCTCCATTTAGAATTAGGGTAGCTATAATATTCATAATCTATTAATGTCAAAGATACATACTGAACTCCAAGAGGCAATATATGACTCATTAATAGCACAAAGTTTGGAGTAAGGGAGATTAGATCGACGGTTCTCAAAACTGGGCAAATCTCCCCTCCCCTGTAGGACTTTGGGAATATCTAGAGACATTTTTGGTTGTCACAACTGAGTGAGAAGGTAGTTGCTACTGGCATCTAATGAGTAGAGCCCAGGGATCCTACAATGCACAGGACAACTCCCCCCAGGAATTACCTGGCCTTAAAATGTCATCAGTGCCAAGGGTTACAAACCCTGGGTTAGTGCATGTTCTCTGTTCTGCCACATAGTATCCATGCTACTCAGCTGCATTAAAACTGAGTTTCCTAACCTGTAAAAATGTGATCAAAATAATATATATTTAAAGGGTAATTGTGAAGATTAAATAAAAGAATACATCTGAAAGACAACAGCTCAGTTACACACAAAAAAGAGCTTAAATAATGTCTACTACTTGTCTTCTTTGCAAAACCTTTTATCTTACTTGTATAACTTGCTATAAGTAAGACTTTCACACTCTTCACAGTCACACAAAGAAAAAACATGGGTATCCTTCTCATTATCTACTTCTTAAATATTTCAGAAATAAATAAATCATTAAACTAATTCTCTTCTGCTTCTTGAACCCACTATTTCTTTTCCATCCATATTACCACATTCCTCATTAAGAGTCTGAACTTTTTCTTATCCAGAATCATTGCAAACTTACCTACTTCTAGCCCCGTGTCTCTCAACAGCAAGGTCGTGTTACCAATCTTACAAGGAGTCTTGGAAAAAAATCAGCTCAAATGAGAAGATATGTGTTGGGTGGAGATTTTTACCATTCAGCTAAACCAGAAGGAGGGGAACCGAGCTGAATTTTGGAAACATGTGCCTGCTATGCTGAAAATCTTCAAAATATGGCTAAAGGACTGTGTGACTTTTGGCTTCCATTTAGGATGTAAAAAGCTTGAAACAGCATCATTCCCACTCTTAACAACAGCAAAAGCAAACCAACACACAGAAGACACCAGACAATCAGCAAATTCAAATTTTCTTGTTTCCATCAAAAACTGAGGTCACAGGGTGACCAACTAAACAGAAACCTAAGAAAAGACAGGCACTTCTAAACAGAGAAGTGATGCTAGTACTAGCTCACCTGGACCAGCTGCTGCTGGCCACCAGTAAGAAGAATTCTGGGGCTTCCCTGGTGGTGCAGTGGTTGAGAATCTGCCTGCTAATGCAGGGGACACAGGTTCGAGCCCTGGTCTGGGAAGATTCCCACATGCCGCGGAGCAACTAGGCCCGTGAGCCACAACTACTGAGCCTGCGCGTCTGGAGCCTGTGCTCCACAACAAGAGAGGCTGTGATAGTGAGAGGCCTGCGCGCCGCGATGAAGAGTGGCCCCCGCTTGCCACAACTAGAGAAAGCCCTCGCACAGAAACGAAGACCCAACACAGCAAAAATAAATAAATTAATTAATAAACTCCTACCCCCAACATCTTCTTAAAAAAAAGAAGAATAATTCTGGAAAAATTTTAATTAGTAAGAGAAGCTAGGAAAATATTATAGCAGGGGTCCCAAGCCCCTGGGCCATGGACTGGTACCGGTCCACAGCCTGTTAGGTACTGGGCCGCACAGCAGGAAGTGGCAGCAGGCGAGTGAGCAGAGCTTCATCTCCTGCTCCCCATCGCTTCCCATCACTCGAGTTACTGCCTGAACCGTACGCCCCACACCCCGCACGTGGAAAAATTGTCTTCCACGAAACAGGTCCCTGGTGCCAAAAAGGTTGGGGACCTCTGTATTACAGAACCCTTTAAAGCCATATACACTGAAGAAATTTCCAACCTCTCTCAGGCTCTTTTCTAAGGACAGTATCAGGTGTTCACTCAAAATTTGTGAGGTCCTGAGAAAGTCTCACTCTTGCTGCAGGCTTTGGGAGCAGGGTGAACAGTGGCCACTGTGGAACTCAGATTCTTCTCTCCATGTCTCCTTTAGAATAAAAGCCTGAAACTTCTGAGAATGACAACGAATTACAATAGCCAAAGCTATACTGAAAAAGAAAAACTTGGAAGTTTCACATGGTTAACTATCTAGTGCTCAGACCTACAGTAATGTTTCATTAATCACAATAATGTGGTTGGAGAAGGTATAGGCAAATATATCAATAAAAGAGAACAGAGTTCAGAAAGAGTACTACCTATACTTGTCAATTGATTGAGATTTAATGGACTCCAATCCAATGGGAAAAAAGCTGGTGTTTCCAATAGTGCTGGAATATTCGGAATAGTCACATTAAAAAACACACACACACACACACAACATATACACAACTTAAAAAAATTAACTAAAACTAGGTCATTGTCCTAAATATAAAACCTAAAGCCATAAATTTTCTAGAATAAATATAGGAAAAAAACATTTGTGCCTTGAAGTTAGTTGAAAATATTTTAGCTATAACACTGAAAATAGCATTTAAAAATCATAGTAAATTAGACTTTATCAATGTTACAAGTTGACTCTTCAAAAAGCACTAGTAAGAAAATGAAAAGAGTCACAGGATTGCATTTCTACCTATAGATTATATTCAGGATTTAAAAAAAATCAAAACTTAACAATAAGAAAATAAATAATTTAAAATAAACAAGGTTGCTCTATAAAGCCAAAAAGTACCATAAAGAAGATGACTATTCCAGAGATTTAAGTATCATTGAAAGTATCAATTCCCTCCAGGTTCCTTGCTTATCCCTGTGGTCTATATTTTTGAACTTTAATTAAGCATGAATTGGGGATAGAAGAATCAACAGTCTGGAGGTAGCAAGACGGAAGGTTGGATCAGACATCTTCACATGGATACATGTGCCCAAAAGGTAACACTTTCAGTGGATAGAAGAGTATAATAATGTATACTTTCAGAAAGGAAACAGTAACTTCCATTATACCTATTGTTCTCTAGATCCTAACCAGTATTCTTAAACAGTAAAAAAAAAAAAAAAAAAAAAAAGGATAAAACAAGAATTTGAAAGAAAACACAAATTTATAATTAGGAGATAATGTAATATGCATATAGCACATCACAAACACTATAAGAAATTCAATAAATCAATAGTAAAAACATCCCTAAATATGCAGAAATGAGGATAATATTTAAATAAACAAAACTATTTTAAAAAGCAATAAAATCATTTTTTTTTTGACCACACCACGTGGCTTGTGGGATCTTAATTCCCCAACCAGGGATCAAACCCAGGCCATCAGCAGTGAAAGAGCAGAGTCCTAACCACTGGACCGCCACGGAATTCCCTAATATCTTTTTCAATAGCAATAAAATATATGATTTATATTAAAGCAGAGAAAGAGATATTCTCCTGCTCTGAATTTTCTAGTCTATAGGAAAGGTTCTGGTGAATGAAATACAGGCAGAAATGTTTTTCAACTCCAAGAAGGGTCGGAGAACTCTTTACTTATCGTTAACTACTCCATTCTTTCTCTACTGCTGGGATGGAGGAGGTTGTATACCCCATGTGATATATTTAAAACTAGTAAACTCTCCATCATCCAGTAACCCAGAATTATTGATTTCCCAAAGTCCCCTGCCAACCTACATGCGACATGGTGAATAGAAAATAAACTTTTGCTATATAAATCCCTTGAGAATATTGTCATCGTAGGGCAACATGTTTCTGCAGCATAATTTAGTCTGTGCTTACTAACTTACAATACTGGTATCAGGAACTGGGTGTTATTGTTGCAAAATATCTAAATGTGTGGCAATGGCTTAGAAAGTAAGTTCCAAAAATGAGGATGCTAATCTCAGAGATTGAAAAGATGGTACCACATGTTATGCAGTGGCAAAATAGCTTTTAAAAAAATGGATGACTTTTCTTAAAAAAGAAAACATTGTAGGTTCTAAGTGAATAGGTTGGAAAGCCATATGTGAGTGTTCAAAGTTATTGTAAATTTTTATCAAGTTAATACAAAAAAGAAGAGTTTAGAAAAATTATTGGCCTATTTCAAACAAAATTGAAAGGAATACGAAGAGTTCAGAAATTCAGGCAGTGTTGGATAAGTCAATTGTTTTAATTTCTTTTTAAGAGCAAGAAAACCCTCCTAAAACTTCCTTAGTTAACTTAACTCCAAATATGATTAGCCAATATTGTAATCCAGGCCAATGCCTAAATCATTAGAAAGGAACACATTCTAATATATAGTGGGAAAAAAACAACCATCCCTGTGGTTTATGATTTCATAGTTTGTTGACTCAACAAATTTGCTTTCAGGAAGAATAGGACAGCATGAATGGATAGTAAAAGAAGAAAAAACAGTGTTTCCTGCATATAACATACAAAAAAACTACTTATGCCTGTGTACATTTTTACCTTTCTCCTGCAGCTAACACCTCCTTTCTCAAATCTGCCCTCTTACACACAACTTATGATCTTCCAAACATAACATATTGTTTCAAGTCTGTACTTTCTTATGCTACCTTTTTACTGATCTGCACTCTGAGACTTGGTTTACCAAAGGAATGCTTTAACCTAATAGACTGCACTCAAGTAACTGCCTCTGAGAGAGCCTTCCTTAACCTCTCTTAATCTCTTTCCCAAGACTAGTTGAGTTTACCTCTCTATTTTTATGTCACTATGATGTTTAGGAATTACACCTTTTGTAACCCTTTACTTTTGCTATTATGTTTTATTTATTTTTTACATCCTTATTGGAGTATAATTGCTTTACAATGGTGTGTTAGTTTCTGCTTTATAACAAAGTAAATCAGTTATACATATACATATGTTACCATATCTCTTCCCTCTTGCGTCTCCCTCCCTCCCACCCTCCCTATCCCACCCCTCTAGGTGGTCACAATGCACCAAGCTAATCTCCCTGTGTTATGTGGCTGCTTCCCACTAGCTATCTATTTTACGTTTGGTAGTGTATATATGTCCATGCCACTCTCTCACTTTGTCACAGCTTACCCTTCCCCCTCCCCATATCCTCAAGTCCATTCTCTGGTAGGTCTGTGTCTTTATTCCTGTTTTACCCTTAGGTTCTTCATGACATTTTTTTTTCTTAAATTCCATATATATGTGTTAGCATATGGTATTTGTCTTTCTCTTTCTGACTTACTTCACTCTGTATGACAAACTCTAGGTCCATCCACCCCATTACAAATAACTCAATTTCATTTCTTTTTATGGCTGAGTAATATTCCATTGTATATATGTGCCACATCTTCTTTATCCATTCATTCAATGATGGACACATAGGTTGTTTCCATCTCCGGGCTATTGTAAATAGAGCTGCAATGAACATTGTGGTACATGACTCTTTTTGAATTATGGTTTTCTCAGGGTATATGCCCAGTAGTGGGATTGCTGGGTCATATGGTAGTTCTATTTGTAGTTTTTTAAGGAACCTCCATACTTTCTCCATAGTGGCTGTACCAATTCACATCCCCACGAGCAGTGCAAGAGTGTTCCCTTTTCTCCACACCCTCTTCAGCATTTATTGTTTCCAGATTTTTTGATGATGGCCATTCTCACTGGTGTGAGATAATATCTCATTGTAGTTTTGATTTGCATTTCTCTAATGATTAATGATGTTGAGCATTCTTTCATGTGTTTGTTGGCAGTCTGTATATCTTCTTTGGAGAAATATCTATTTAGGTCTTCTGCCCTTTTTTGGATTGGGTTGTTTGTTTTTTTTGTTATTGAGCTGCATGAGCTGTTGTAAATTTTGGAGATTAATCCTTTGTCAGTTGCTTCATTTGAAAATATTTTCTTCCATTTTGAGGATTGTCTTTTGGTCTTGTTTATGGTTTCCTTTGCTGTGCAAAAGCTTTGAAGTTTCATTAGGTCCCACTTGTTTATTTGTTTTTATTTCCATTTCTCTAGGAGGTGGGTCAAAAAGGATCTTGCTGTGATTTATGTCATAGAGTGTTCTGCCTATGTTTTCCTCTAAGAGTTTGATAGTTTCTGGCCTTACATTTAGGTCTTTAATCCATTTTGAACTTATTTTTGTGTATGGTGTTAGGGAGTGACCTAATCTCATATTTTTACATGTACCTGTCCAGTTTTCCCAGCACCACTTATTGAAGACGCTGTCTTTTCTCCACTGTATATTCTTGCCTCCTTTATCAAAGATAAGGTGACCATATGTGCGTGGGTTTATCTCTGGGCTTTCTATCCTGTTCCGTTGATCTATCTTTCTGTTTTTGTGCCAGTACCGTACTGTCTGGATTACTGTAGCTTTGTAGTATAGTCTGAAGCCAGGGAGCCTGATTCCCCCAGCTCTGTTTTTCGTTCTCAAGATTGCTTTGGCTATTCGGGGTCTTTTGTGTTTCCATACAAATTGTGAAATATTTTGTTCTAGTTCTGTGAAAAATGCCAGTGGTAGTTTGATAGGGATTGCATTGAATCTGTAGATTGCTTTGGGTAGTAGAGTCATTCTCACAATGTTGATTCTTCCAATCCAAAAACATGGTAGATCTCTCCATCTGTTTATATCATCTTTAATTTCTTTTATCAGTGTCTTATAATGTTCTGCATACAGGTCTTTTGTCTCCTTTGGTAGGTTTATTCCTAGATATTTTATTCTTTATGTTGGAATGGTAAATGGGAGTGTTTTCTTGATTTAACTTTCAGATTTTTCATCATTAGTGTATAGGAATGCCAGAGATTTCTATGCATTAATTTTGTATCCTGCTCCTTTACCAAATTCATTGATTAGCTCTAGTAGTTTTCTGGTAGCATCTTTAGGATTCTCTATGTATAGTATCATGTCATCTGCAAACAGTGACAGCTTTAATTCTTCTTTTCCGAATTGGATTCCTTTTATTTCCTTTTCTTCTCTGATTGCTGTGGCTAAAACTTCCAAAACTATGTTGAATAAGAGTGGTGAGAGTGGGCAACCTTGTCTTGTTCCTGATCTTAGTGGAAATGGTTTCAGTTTTTCACCATTGAGGACGATGTTGGCTGTGGGTTTGTCATATATGGCCTATATTATGCTGAGGAGAGTTCCATCTATGCCTACTTTCTGGAGGGTTTTTATCATAAATGGGTGTTGAATTTTGTCGAAAGATTTCTCTGCATCTATTGAGATGACCATATGGTTTTTCTCCTTCAATTTGTTAATATGGTATATCACATTGATTGATTTGCGTATATTGAAGAATCCTTGCATTCCTGGAATAAACCCCACTTGATCATGGTGTATGATCCTTTTAATGTGCTGTTGGATTCTGTTTGCTAGTATTTTGTTGAGGGTTTCTGCACCTGTGTTCATCTGTAATATTGGCCTGCAGTTTTCATTTTTTGTGACATCTTTCTCTGGTTTTGGTATCAGGGTGATGGTGGCCTTGTAGAATGAGTTTGGGAATGTTCTTCCCTCTGCTATATTTTGGAAGAGTTTGAGAAGGATAGGTGTTAGCTCTTCTTTAATGTTTGATAGAATTCACCTGTGAGGCCATCTGGTCCTGGGCTTTTGTTTGTTGGAAGATTTTTAATCACAGTTTCAATTTCAGTGCTTGTGATTGGTCTGTTCATATTTTCTATTTCTTCCTGATTCAGTCTTGGCAGGTTGTGGTTGTGCATTTCTAAGAATTTGTCCATTTCTTCCAGGTTGTTCATTTTATTGGCATAGAATTGCTTGTAGTAATCTCTCATGATCTTTTGTATTTCTGCAGTGTCAGTTGTTACTTCTCCTTTTTCATTTCTAATTCTATTTTGAGTCTTCTCCCTTTTTTCTTGATGAATCTGGCTAATGGTTTATGAATTTTGTTTATCTTCTCAAAGAACCAGCTTTTAGTTTTATTGATCTTTGCTATCATTTCCTTCATTTCTTTTTCATTTATTTCTGATCTGATCTTTATGATTTCTTTCCTTCTGCT
This sequence comes from Monodon monoceros, assembly GCF_005190385.1. NCBI lineage: Eukaryota > Metazoa > Chordata > Mammalia > Artiodactyla > Monodontidae > Monodon > Monodon monoceros. The sequence continues at coordinate 9,129 of NW_021700630.1, forward strand.
AACTTTGGAGTTTCTTTGTTCTTCTTTCTCTAATTGCTTGAGGTGCAAGGTTAGGTTGTTTATTCGAGACGTTTCCTGTTTCTTAAGGTAGGATTGTATTGCTATAAAATTCCCTCTTAGAACTGCTTTTGCTGCATCCCATAGGTTTTGGGTCATCATGTCTCCACTGTCATTTGTTTCTAGGTATTTTTGATTTCCTGTTTGGTTTCTTCAGTGATCACTTCGTTATTAAGTAGTGTATTGTTTAGCCTCCATGTGTTTGTAGTTTTTACAGATCTTTTCCTGTTACTGATATCTAGTCCCATAGCATTGTGTTCTGAAAAGATACTTGATACAATTTCAATTTTCTTAAATTTACCAAGGCTTGATTTGTGACCCAAGATATGATCTACCCTGGAGAATGTTTCATGAGCACTTGAGGAGAAAATATATTCTATTGTTTTTGGATGGAATGTCCTATAAATATCAATTAAGTCCATCTTGTTTAATGTGTCATTTAAAGCTTGTGTTTCCTTATTTATTTTCATTTTGGATGATCTGTCCGTTGGTGAAAGTGGGGTGTTAAAGTCCCCTACTATGAATGTGTTACTGTCGATTTGCCCTTTTATGGCTGTTAGTATTTGCCTTATGTATTGAGGTACTCCTATGTTGGGTGCCTAAATATTTACAATTGTTATATCTTCTTCTTCGTTTGATCCCTTGATCATTACATAGTGTCCTTCTTTGTCTCTTGTAATAGTCTTTATTTTAAAGTCTATTTTGTCTGATATGAGAATTGCTACTCCAGCTCTCTTTTGGTTTCCGTTTGCAGCGAATATCTTTTTCCATCCCCTCACTTTCAGTCTGTATGTGTCTCTAGGTCTGAAGTGGGTCTCTTGTAGACAGCATATATATGGGTCTTGTTTTTGTATCCATTCAGCCAGTCTTTGTCTTTTGGTGGGAGCATTTAATCCATTTACATTTAAGGTAATTATCGATATGTATGTTCCTATTCCCATTTTCTTAATTGTTTTGGGTTTGTTATTATAGGTCTTTTCCTTCTCTTGTGTTTCTTGCCTAGAGAAGTTCCTTTAGCATTTGTTGTAAAGCTGGTTTGGTGGTGCTGAACTCTCTCAGCTTTTGCTTGTCTGTAAAGGTTTTAATTTCTCCATCAAATCTGAATGAGATCCTTGCTGGGTAGAGTAATCTTGGTTGTAGGTTTTTCTCCTTCATCACTTTAAATATGTCCTGCCAGTCCCTTCTGGCTTGCAGAGTTTCTGCTGAAAGATCAGCTGTTAACCTTATGGGGATTCCCTTGTGTGTTATTTGTTGTTTTTCCCTTGCTGCTTTTAATATGTTTTCTTTGTATTTAATTTTTGACAGTTTGATTAATATGTGTCTTGGCGTGTTTCTCCTTGGATTTACCCTGTATGGGACTCTCTGTGCTTCCTGGTCTTGATTAACTATTTCCTTTCCCATATTAAGGAAGTTTTCGACTATAATCTCTTCAAATATTTTCTCAGTCCCTTTCTTTTTCTCTTCTTCTTCTGGAACCCCTATTATTCGAATGTTGGTGCATTTAATATTGTCCCAGATGTCTCTGAGACTATCCTCAGTTCTTTTCATTCTTTTTTCTTTTTTCTGCTTTGCAGTAGTGATTTCCACTATTTTATCTTTCAGGTCACTTATCCGTTCTTCTGCCTCAGTTATTCTGCTACTGATCCCATCTAGAGTATTTTTAATTTCCTTTATTGTGCTGTTCATCATTGCTTGTTTCATCTTTAGTTCTTCTAGGTCCTTGTTAAATGTTTCTTGCATTTTGTCTATTATATTTCCAAGATTTTGGATCATCTTTCCTATCATTATTCTGAATTCTTCTTCAGGTAGACTGCCTATTTCCTCTTCATTTGTTAGGTCTGGTGGGTTTTTATCTTGCTCCTTCATCTGCTGTGTGTTTTTCTGTCTTCTCATTTTGCTTAACTTACTGTGTTTGGGGGTCTCCTTTTTGCAGGCTGCAGGTTTGTAGTTCCCGTTGTTTTTGGTGTTTGTCCCCAGTGGCTAAGGTTGGTTCAGTGGGTTGTGTAGGCTCCTTGTGGAGGGGACTAGTGCCTGTGTTCTGGTGGGTGAGGCTGGATCTTGTCTTTCTGGTGGGCAGGTTCACGTCTGGTGGTGTGTTTTGGGGTGTTGTGGACTTATTATGATTTTAGGCAGCCTCTCTGCTAATGGGTGGGGTTGTGCTCCTGTCTTGCTAGTTGTTTGGCATAGGGTGTCCAGCTCTGTAGCCTGCTGTTCGTTGAGTGAAGCTGGGTGCTGGTGTTGAGATGGAGATCCCTGGGAGATTTTCGCCGTTTGATATTACGTGGAGCTGGGAGGTCTCTTGTGGACCAGTGTCCTGAAGTTGCCCTCCCACCTCAGGGGCACAGCACTGACTCCTGGCTGCAGCACCAAGAGCCTTTCATCCACACGGCTCAGAATAAAAGGGAGAAAAAGTAGAAAGAAAGAAAGAGGATAAAAGAAAATAAAATAAAGTAAGATAAAATAAAATATTTAAAATAAAAAATAATTATTAAAAAAATTTTTTATAGTATAAAACCAAAACAAACAAAACAAAACCAGACAGAACCCTAGGACAATTGGTAAAAGCAAAGCTATACAGAGAAAATCACACACAGAAGCATACACATACACACTCACAAAAAGAGAAAAAGGGAAAATATATCTATAACTTTGCTCCCAAAGTTCAACTCCTCAATTTGGGATGATTTGTTGTCTATTCAGGTATTCCACAGATGCAGGGTACATCAAGTTGACTGTGGAGATTTAATCCACTGCTCCTGAGGCTGCTGGGAGAAATTTCCCTTTCTCTTCTTTGTTCGCACAGCTCCCGGGGCTCAGCTTTGGATTTGGTCCCGCCTCTGCCTGTAGGTTGCCAGAGGGCGTCTGTTCTTCGCTCAGATAGGATGGGGTTAAAAGAGCCGCTGATTCCGGGGCTCTGGCTCACTCAGGCCGGGGGGAGGGAGGGGCACGATGCGGGGCAAGCCTGTGGCGGCAGAGGCCGGCGTGACGTTGCACCAGCCTGAGGCGCACCGTGCGTTCTCCCGGGGAAGTTGTCCCTGGATCCCGGGACCCTGGCAGTGGCGGACTGCACAGGCTCCCGGGAGGGGGACGTGTGGATAGTGACCTGCGCTCGCACACAGGCTTCTTGGTGGCGGCAGCAGCAGCCTTAGCGTCTCATGCCTGTCTCTGGGGTCCGCGCTGTTAGCCGTGGCTCGCGCCCGTTTCTGGAGCTCCTTTAAGAGGCGCTGTTAATCCCCTCTCCTCGCGCA
>NW_021700631.1:0-1939 GCF_005190385.1 Monodon monoceros
TTCAACTCCCTGAGTCATGTGTGACCCAGGAATAGTCCCGTCCTTCCCGGAGGCCTCAGAGAGATGGGGAGGGAGGAAGGGGAAGAGGGCGGATTCTGCTTAAACCTAACTCTAACCCCGACCACTCTCACCACTTTCATTCAACATGGTCTAGGAAGTCCCAGACATAGTAATTACATGAGAAAAAGAAATAAAATGACTCCACTGGCAGAGGAAAAAGGAAAACTGTCACTGTTTGTAGGTGAGATGATGTTTTATATTTCATTTATTTGTTTATTTATTTATTTATTCATTTATTTATTCTGGTTGTGCTGGGTTTTAGTTGTGGCAGGTGAGCTCCTTAGTTGTGGCAGGCAGGCTCCTTAGTTGTGGCATGCGAACTGTTAGTTGTGGCATGCATGTGGGATCTCGTTCCCTGACCAGGGATCGAACCCAGGGCCCCTGCATTGGGAACACGGACTCTTAACCACTGGACCACTAAGGAAGTCCCGACATGATGCTTTATTTAGAAAATCCTTAAGATGACCCTCCAAAACAAATAGAATTCATTGGAAAATTCAGTTAAGTTGCAGGATACAAAAGTAACCTATAGAAATCAGTTGCATCTCTATCCACTGGCAAAAAACTTTCAGAATGAGAAATTAAGAAAACAAACCCATTGACAATGGTATTAACAAAAATGAAATACTTAGGAATACATCTAACCCAGGAGGTAAAAGACCTGTACTCAGAAAACTGGAAGACACTGATGAAAGAAATTGGAGATGACACAGACAAATGGACAGATATAATGTGTTCACGGATTGGAAGAATTCATATTGTTAAAATGATTCCACACCCCAGAGCAATCTAGAGATTTGATGCCATTCTTATCAAAATACCAATGGAATTTTATGAGAACTAGAACAAAGAATTCTGATATGTGTAAGGAAACAGAAAAGAACCTGAATAGTCAATACGATCTTAAGAGAGAAGCACAAATTTGGACATATCACACTCCCTGTTTCAAACTATACTACATATCTAGAATAATCAAGACAGTATGGTATGGGAACAAAAGAAATACACAGAGATCCATGGAACAGAATTGAGAGCCCCAAAAGAAACATAAGCATATATGGTCAATTCATCTATGACAACGGAGGTGAGACTATACAATGGGGAAAAGATAGCCTCTTCAACGAATGGTGGTGGGAAAACTGGACAACTACAGGCACAAGAATCAAACGGGAATCCCTTCTTATACCACCTACACAAGCAACCTCAAAATGAATCAAATACTTCAATGTAAGACCTGAAGCCATAAAGCTTCTCGAAGAAAACATAAGCAGTATGCTCTTTGACATCCATCTTAGCAACTTTTTCTTGATCTGTCTCCCCAAGCAAGGGGAACAAAAGCAGAATAAACCAATGGGATTCCACCCAACTTTAAAGCTTTTCAGTGGCAAAGGAAACCATGCACAAAATGAAGAGGCAGCCTACCGAATGTGAGAAAATAGTTGCAAACAATATGTCTGAAAAGGGGTTCATATCCCAAATAGATGAAGAACCACACAACTGAACCTCCAAAAACCAAAAACCCAATTAAAAATTGGGACGGAACATTTTTCCAAAGGGTACGTACAGATGGCCAAGAGACATATGAACCTATGACCAATATCACTTATCATCAGGGAAACGCACATCAAAAGAACAATGAGATTATCACCTCACACCTAAAAACTTGGCTATGGTCCAAAAGACAACAAATAACAAGCCTTGGCAAGGATGAGGAGAACCCTCACGCATTCTCTTGGGAATGTTCATTGGTGCAGCCACTGTGGAAAACAGTACAGAGGTTCCTCAAGAAATTAAAAATAGAACTACCATATGACCCAGGAATTACACTTGGGGGTATCTTTCTGAAGGAAACAAAAACACAAATTCAAAAAGATATACA
>NW_021700632.1:0-2656 GCF_005190385.1 Monodon monoceros
GAAATGTGTTAATTAACTAGATGGGGGGAATCCTTTCACAATGTATAGCAAATCACCACAAAGTTAACTGAATATTTTACAATTTTAAAAGTCAATTATACAGCAATAAAGCTGAAATTTAAAAACAAAGAATTAGGACAAATCATAAGACAGAAAAAGTGGAATAGCTAACTGAACAGTAAGGACATTAAGCAAGCTTGAAAAGAAAGGAGTTAAGCACTCAACTCAAGAAATTGGATGGCTTAACCCAAAAGATAAATTAGGGAAAGGAAAACAATCAAATAAGCTGAAACAATTACAAAAGAAAACATAACACCCAATAGAAATGATGACTGAAACCAAAATGCAATTTGTAGACCATTAAAAGTGTAAAAACATAAGCATAAGAGAAAAGAGAGAAAAGTACAAGCATATGACGTTATAATAAAACAGGGGACGCAGATAAAAACCTACTATTATAGAAAGAGTGCCTATGTAAACAAAAGCAGGATAAAAGTACAGAACACAAATATACACATCCTTAACAAGCATTATCCTTAATGTGTAAATACTTGAAACATTCTAATTAAAATCTAATCATTAATTTGCAATGATAGAAAAATTATTAGAAATACAGGGTTCACTCAGAATGGGAGAAAATATTTGCAAATGAAGCAACTGACAAAGGATTAATGTCCAAAATTTACAAGCAGCACATGCAGCTCAACATTATAAAAACAAACAACCCACTCCAAAAATGGGCAGAAGACCTAAGTAGACATTTCTCCAAAGAAGATATACAGATTGCCAGCAGACACATGAAAGAATGCTCAACATCGTTTATCATTAGAGAAATGCAAATCAAAGCTACACTGAGATATCACCTCACACTGGTCAGAACAGCCATCATCAAGAAATCTACAAACAACAAATGCTGGAGAGGGTGTGGAGAAAAGGGAACCCTCTTGCACTGTTGGTGAGAATGTAAATTCATACAGCCACTATGGAGAACAGTATGGACATTCCTTAAAAAACTACAAATAGAACTACCATACGACCCAGCAATCCCACTACTGGGCATACACCCTGAGAAAACCATAATTCAAAAAGAGTCATGTACCAAAATGTTCATTGCATCTCTATTTACAATAGCCAGGACATGGAAGCAACCGAAGTGTCCATCAACAGGATGAATGGATAAAGCAGATGTGGCACATATATACAATGGAATATTATTCAGCCATAGAAAGGAACGAAACTGAGTTATTTGTAGTGAGGTGGATGGACCTAGAGCCTGTCATATAGAGTGAAGTAAGTCAGAAAGAGAAATACAAATACTGTATGCTAACACATATATATGGAATCTAAAAAAAAAAATATTGTCATGAAGAACCTAGGGGCAAGATGGGAATAAAGATGCAGACCTACTAGAGAATGGACTTGAGGATATGGGAGGGGGAAGGGTAACCTGGGACAAAGTGAGAGAGTGGCATGGACATACATATGCTACCAAACGTAAAATAGATAGCTAGTGGGCAGCAGCCACATAGCACAGGGAGATCAGCTCAGTGCTTTGTGACCACCTAGAGGGGCAGGATAGGGAGGGTGGGAGGGAGGCAGTTGCAAGAGGGAATAGATATGGGCACATATGTATAACTGATTCACTTTGTTATAAAGCAGAAACTAACACACCATTCTAAAGCAATTATACTCCAAGAAAGATGTTAAAAAATATATATATAGGGTTCAACCAAGTTTCTAGACACTGATTAGCAAACAAAACCTATAGATCCCATGCACCAGTTAACAATCAATTATAAAGTGAAAGAGTAAAAAGGTTTTAATCCCTTTAATAACAGAAATACATGGCCCCAATGAAGAAATCTAAAAATGATATGCATGCTAATGCTTGTACTTTAAATGCATAAATAAATGTGAATTTTACCAGGGAAAAAAAGTTGCTTTCTGGTATAAAATGTCATCCTTTTCATCTTTATGCTTTAAAGGAAAAAAAAAAAAGGCCAAAAAAGTGCTTGCCTTCTGCCAGTCTAAAATCTTAATTCCAAATGATGATACACAGGACCCAGAAAATGGTTTCCTTGAAGGATTCAGCCTCTGAATGAAACAGGCTGTGCTCAAAGTCTGGCTATATATGTCCCACACCAATTTCAATTCAATCAGTACCACCCCAAATCTAATACCCTCATATCCAATCAAAATCTCTCATTTGATCCCACACATTTTTCAAGTCCCTTCCAACTGACACACTCCTTACCCAGTTCTAGAAACCCTCTCATTCCCATTAGATCGCAGTGCACTAAATGAGGTGCTTTTTCCTGAAAATCTTTGTGATTTTTACCAAGAAAATATTAAGAGAAAAATTAACTTCACAAGTTGGAAAATAGTTTAAAAATAAAAACTCATGGAAAGGATATCCCAATGTATAGTACCCTCTCTCTCGCTCTCTCTATATGCATAAATAGTGTCATTTTTTAAAACTTCTGGTAGGAAAATAACTCTTTTGCTCATAAGCACAAATTACAGAAATAAAGTGACCTACCTTCTACCAACAAAATCCTGATTCCAGTTGGAGATATTCAAGGACCCAGAGAGAGAGACAGTGTTCTCTAGGCAGCTGGCCTCCAAATGCAGACCCATGTCCTGATGGCTCTGGCTT
>NW_021700633.1:0-5346 GCF_005190385.1 Monodon monoceros
AAAGAGAACCCTCAGAATGGGAGAAAATATTTGCAAATGAATCAACAGGCAAAGGATTAATCTCCAGAATATATAAACAGCTCATGCAGCTCAATATTAAAAAAAAAACAACCCAATCCAAAAGTGGGCAGAAGACCTAAATAGACATTTCTCCAAAGAAGACATACAGATGGCCAAGAAACACATGAAAAGCTGCTCAACATCACTAATTATTAGAGAAATGCAAATCAAAACTACAATGAGGTATCACCTCACGTCAGTTAGAATGGGCATCATCAGAAAATCTACAAACAACAAGTGCTGGAGAGGGTGTAGAGAAAAGGGAACCCTCTTTTACTGTTGGTGGGAATGTAAATTGATACAGCCACTATGGAGAACAGTATGGAGGTTCCTTATAAAACTAAAAATAGAATTACCATATGACCCAGCAATCTCACTACTGGGCATATACCCAGAGAAAACCATAATTCAAAAAGACACATGCACCCGAATGTTCATCGCAGCACTATTTACAATAGCCAGGTCATAGAATCAACCTAAAAGCCCATTAACAGACCACTGGGTAAAGAAGATGTGGTACATATATACAATGGAATATTACTCAGCCATAAAAAGGAATGAAATTGGGTCATTTGTAGAGACGTGGATGGATCTAGAGACTGTCATACAGAGTGAGGTAAGTCAGAAAGAGAAAAACAAATATCGTATATTAACACATATATGTAGAATCTAGAAAAATGGTACAGATGAACTGGTTTGCAGGGCAGAAGTTGAGACACAGATGTAGAGAACAAACGTATGGACACGGTGGGGGTGGGGTGGGGTGGTGGCGTGATTGGGATTGACATGTATACACTGATGTGTATAAAGTAGATGACTATTAAGAACCTGCTGTATAAAAAAATAAATAAAATTCAAAAAAAGGAAAACGAAAGAAGAAAGATCTAAAATCAGTAATCTTGGCTTGCACCATAGAAAGTGAGGACATCTCTATAGATCCCATGGGCACAGAAAGGATCATAAAGGAATCCTATGAACAATTCTGTGCTCACAAATTTGAGCAAATGGATCAGCTCCTGGAAAGGCACTATCTGTCAACACTCACATAAAAAGAAATAGACCATCTAAATAAATTGAATCAATAATTAATAACCTTCCAAAACAGAAAGCACCAGGTGCAGATGGGTTTTCTGTTGAATTCTACAAATATTTAAGGAAGAAATTATACCAGTTCTCTACAATATCTTTCAGAGAATAGAAGCAGAGAAAATACTTCCTAACTTATTATATGAGGCCAGCATTATTGTAATATCAAATCCAGACCAGACAGTGCAAGAATAAAAACTACAGGCCAATATCTCTCATAAACATAGATGTAAAAATGATTAATACAATATTAGCAAATTAAACCCAATAGTGTATAAAAAGAATTATATACCATGACCAAGTGGGATTTATCCAGGTATGCAAAGCTGGATTGACATTTAAATATCAATTAATATCATCAGTCTCATCAACAAACTAAACAAAAATCCCATGATCATATCATTCGATGCAGGAAAAGCATGTCGAAATCCAACACCTATTTATGATAAAAAACTGACAGTAAACTAGGAATAGAGGGGTACCTCCTCAACCTAATAAAGAATATCTACAAGAAACATCATATTTAATAGTGAGAAACTTGAAACTTTCACACCAAGATCCAAAACAAGACAAGGATGTATGCTCTCATCAATGCTTTCAACACTGTACTTGAAAGTCTTTGCTAATGCAGTTAGAGTAGAAAAGGAAATAAAATGTATGCAGATTGGGTAGAAAGAAATAAAACAGTCTCTTTGTAGATGATGTGTTTGTTTGCCTAGAAAATCTGAAAGAATCAATAAGGCAAGGTAAAGGTAAACTATGGACTTTGGTTGATTATGATGTATCAGTGTAAATTCATCACTTGTAACACATGTACCACTGTGGTGGGGCAAATTGATAGTTGGGGGAGGGTTATACATAAGTGGGTCAGTGGTTATATGGGAAATCTGTGTAAATTACTCTCAATTTTTTTGTGAAACTAAAACTACTCTGAAAGTTAAAAAAATCTTTTTGCACAGCAAAGGAAACTACCAACAAAATGAAAAGGCAACTGACAGAATAGGAGAAATAATTGTAAATCACATATCTGATAAGGGGTTAATATCCAAAAAACCTAAAGAACGCATACAACTCAAAGTTAAAAAAAAACAATCCTACAAGTAAAATAATTATTTGGTAATCATGTACGATGATGGTTGTTAACTAGACTTATTTTGGTGATCATTTTGCAACATATACAAATACTGAATCATCATGTTGTACATCTGAAACTAACATAATGTTATGTCAATTATACGGCCATAAAAATAAATTGTAAAATTCTATTAAAAAATGGACAGAGTAACTGAGCAGACATTTTTCCAAAGAAGACCTACAGATGGCCAACAGGCACATGAAAGGACAATACCACTAATCAACAGGGAAATGCAAATTAAGACCAAAATGACATATCACCTCATGCCTATTAGAATGACCATCCTCAAAAAGACAAGAGATAACAAATGCTGGCATGGATGTGGAGAAAAGGGAACCTTTGTGTACTCTTGGTAGAAATAAAAATTGGTGCAGTCACTATGGAAAGCAGTTTGAAGGTTCCTCAGAAAATTATAATAGAACTACCATATAATTCAGCAATTCCACTCCTGGGTATATACCCAAAGAAAACAAAAACACCAATAGGAAATGATACATACTCCCCAATGTTCATAACAGCATTATTTACAATAGCCAAGACATGGAAACAAAGTGTCCATCAATGGATGAATGCATGAAAAAAAAAGTGGTATATATGTGCAATGAAATATTATTCAGCCATTAAAAAGACGGAAATCCTGCCATTTGAGACAGCATGGATGGACCTTGGGGGCACTAATGCTAAGTGAAATAAGTCAATTAGAGAAAGACAGAATTGTATGATCTCACTTATATATGGCATCTAAAAAAACCAAACTCATAGAAACAGAGAACAGATTGGTAGTTGCCAGAGACAGTGGGTAAAAGATACGGAAAATGGGTGAAGGTAGTCAAAGTAGAAACTTCCAGTCACAAAATAAATAAATTCTGTGGATCTAATGTACAGCATGGTGACTACAGTTAACCATACTGTATTTTATATTTGAAAGTTGCTAAGAGAGTGGAATTTAAATGTTCTCATCACAAGGAAAACAATCTGTAATTATGTGAGGTTATAGATATTAACTAAACTTACTGCGGCAATCACTTCACAATATATACACATGTCAAATCATTATGTTGTATACCTTAAACTAACACAATGCCATATTTCAATTATATCTCAATAAAACTGGAAAAAATTTTAAAAATTCAGTAAGATGACTGGGTGCATAATATATGAAAATTAAGATATGCAAATATATACATTTAATATTTTGGAACAAAAGAATTCATGGAAGTATGAAGACATACTTCATTAACATATTTTAAAAATGACCTGTGTAAAACAATATTCCTTGAAGCATTATTATAATAGGGAAACAGTTGGAAACAACCTCAAAAGTTTATCTGTATCAAATAATTAAATAAACTGAAGATAAATAACTTTTTTCTTCCAGTTTTATTGAGATATAATTGACATACAGCACTGTATAAGTTTAAGGGGTTCAGTATAATGATTTGATTTACATACGTCATAAAATGATTACCACAATAAGCTTAGTGAACATCCATGATCACATATAGAGTAAAAATTAAAAAAAAAATTTTTTTTTACTTGTGATGAGAACTCTTAGGATTTACTACCTTAATTTTCACATATAACACAGAACAGTGTTAATTACCTAATCATGTTGTATATTACATCCCTAGTACTTACGTATCTAACTGGAAGTTTGTATATTTTGACCATAACGATGAGGATTCTTTTTTTCTTGTCCCACATTCACATGTAAATACTTCCAGATTTCAGAATTAAGTATCCTGCTGGTTTTTGCTCTAGATCTAAATTCAGTTTATAAATAAGAAAGTAGAGAAATCGCTTTTGCTTCAAACCCAAGTCTATAATATAAATTTTAAATACACTCATACACAGGTGTGATGTTGATGTCATATAGCTATAGAAGAATTATATTCAGGGTAAAGTTATCAGGGTTTACTTAGGGTAAATGTAAATTAGATTTCAGAGAAAAGGGGACACTTAAATTTACAAATCTGATTTGTGGATTTTACCATCAGTAATGATTAATTTAAAAAATAAAAAATGTTAAAATAATTATATTTTAAAATTCAAAAGCATGATTGAAATGGGTATTTACTATAATAAGCAGAATTAATACTTCTTTTTCTTTTATCTTTTTTTTGAATTCTATTTTATTTATTTTTTTATACAGCAGGTTCTTATTAGTCATCCATTTTATACACATCAGTGTATACATGGCAATCCCAATCGCCCAATTCATCACACTACCACCCCCAACCCCCCGCAGCTTTCCCCCCTTGGTGTCCATACATTTGTTCTCTACATCTGAGTCTCAATTTCTGCCCTGCAAACCAGTTCATCTGTACCATTTTTCTAGGTTCCACACATATGTGTTAATATACAATATTTCTTTTTCTCTTTCTGACTTACTTCACTCTGTATGACAGTCTCTGGATCCATCCACATCTCTACAAATGACCCAATTTCGTTCCTTTTTATGGCTGAGTAATATTCCATTGTATATATGTACCACAACTTCTTTATCCATTCATCTGTCGATGGGCATTTAGGTTGCTTTCGTGACATAGCTATTCTAAATAGTGCTGCAATGAACATTAGGGTGCACGTGTCTTTTTGAATTATGGTTTTCTCTGGGTATATGCCCTGTAGTGGGATTGCTGGGTCCTATGGTAATTCTATTTTTAGTTTTATAAGGAACCTCCATACTGTTCTCCATAGTGGCTGTATCAATTTACATTCCCACCAACAGTGGAAGAGTGTTCCCTTTTCTCTGCACCCTCTCCAGCATTTGTTGTTTGTAGATTTTCTGATGATGCCCATTCTAACTGACGTGAGGTGATACCTCATTGTAGTTTTGATTTGCATTTCTCTAATAATTAGTGATGTTGAGCAGCTTTTCATGTGTTTCTTGGCCATCTGTATGTCTTCTTTGGAGAAATGTCTATTTAGGTCTTCTGCCCATTTTTGGATTGGGTTGTTTGTTTTTTTTAATATTGAGCTGCATGAGCTGTTTATATATTTTGGAGATTAATGCTTTGTTGATTCATTTGCAAATATTTTCTCCCATTCTGAGGGTTCTCTTT
>NW_021700634.1:0-8790 GCF_005190385.1 Monodon monoceros
TGAACTCACAGCAGAGGGCCCACATCCTGACACTGTGAGCAACCCAGACACTGGGACCTCAGAACAGAAGGTCCAAATCTGCATGGGGATGGGAACCTGGCAGGAGGGTCATCGCACCAGTAGGGCCACATCCCTAAAAGTTGAGGGAAATGGCACATGTGGTCTCAAACCAGAAGACCTACATCACCAAGGGGCTCGGTGTGAGGCAGGAAGGAGGAGCCTCAAAACACAGGGCCCAAAGTATAAGAAAGGTGAGGAATCCAGAAGTTGGAACCTCCAGGCAGGTGGCCCAGAGCACAGAGGCTATGGGATCTAGGCCTGAGTGAACTAACACCGGAGTGCCAACATAACGAAACTGTGAGCAACCCAGGCGTTGCAACCACAGAGCAGAAGGCCCGCATCCCCATGAGTATTGGAATCTTACAGGAGTGTCCCGGCATCACTGGGCTCACATCAGAAATCATGGGGAGCCCAGCACTTAGAGCCTGACGCAAGAGGGCCCTCATCACATTGGAGAGGAGGGTACAAGAAGGCTCCAACTGCCACCAGAGGTCCGACGTCACCAAGGCAACGGGAGCAAGCCAGGCAGGAGTTACCCCACAGAAGAGGGCCCACCTCACAGAAGAGTGAGGAACCCAGCCAGGATCAGACTCTCACCAGAGGGCCCACAATACCAAGGGGAACGGATCCAGGCAGGAGTGGCCTCACACCAGTGTGGCCAAATTATAGAAAGGTGAGGAACCTAGAACATATGGCCTAAGCAAGAGGACCCATATCTCCAAGGGGTGGGAGTGAGGCAGGCAAGAGGAGCCTCAAAACAGAGGACCCATAGAATAAAAAAGGTGAGGAATCCTGCAGTTGGAACCTCCTAGCATGCGGCAAGGAGCAGCGAGGCTATGAGATCCCGGCCGGTGTGAACTCACAACAGAGGGCCCTCATCATGAAACTGTGAACAACACAGCTGTTGGGACCACAGAACAGAAGGCCCACATTCCCATGGGGTTGGGAAACTGGCAGGAGTGTACTCGCACCACAGGACAGACATCAGAAAATTTTGGGAGCCCAGGAGTTAGGGCCTGACGCCAGACGGCCCTAATTACCGAGGGGAGCAGACTCCTTGCAGGCACCAACTCTCAACTGAGGGCCCACGTCGCCAAGGTGACATGCGTCAGCCAGGCAGGAGTGACCTCACAGCAGAGGGCCTATATCATAGAAGGGGGAGGAACCCAGCCAGGATAAGACTCTCACCAGAGGTCCCACATCACCAAGTGGATCAGAACCAGGCAGGAGTGGCCTCACACCAGTGTGGCCAAATCATAGAAAAGTGAGGAACCCAGAACATATGGCCTAAACCAGAGGACCCACATCAACAAAGTGCTCAGAGTGAGGCCAGCAGAGGTGTCTCAAACAGAGGGCCCATAAAATAAAAAACGTGAGGAATCCCACAGTTGGAACCTCCCAGCAGGCAGCAAGGAGCACCGAGGCTATGGGATCCCGGCCGGTGTGAACTCACAACAGAGGGCCCTCATCACGAAACTGTGAACAACCCAGCCATTGTGTCCACAGAGCAGAAGGCCCACAGTCCCATGAGGTTGGGAACCTGGCAGGAGTGTACTCCCACCAGAGGGCACATATCAGAAAAGTATGGGAGCCCAGGAGTTAGGGCCTGACGCCAGACGGCCCTCATTACCAAGGGGAGGAGACTCCCTCCAGGCACCAACTCCCAACTGAGGGCCCACGTCATCAAGGTGACGTGCGTCAGCCAGGCAGGAGTGACCTCACAGTGGAGCGTCTACGTCACAGAAGGGTGAGGTACCCAGCCAGGATAAAACTCTCACCAGAGGGCCCACATCACCAAGGGGATCGGATCCAGGCAGGAGTGGCCTCACACCAGTGTGGCCAAATCATAGAAAGGAGAGGAACCCAGAACACGTGGCCTAAACCAGAGGACCCACATCACCAAGGGGCTCAGAGTGAGGCAGGCAGGACTAGCCTCACAACGCAGGGCCAATAAAATAAAAAATGTGAGGAATCCCACAGTTGGAACCTCCCAGCAGGTGGCCCAGAGCACCCAGTCTATGGGATCCAGGCCGCAGTGCACTCACAGCAGAGGGCCCACATCATGAAACTTTGAGCAACCCAGCCGTTTGGACATCAGAGAAGAAGTCCCGCATCCCCATGGGGATGGGAACCTGGCAGGAGTGGCCTCGCACCACTTAGTACATATCAGAAAAAGTGGGTACCCAGCAGTTAGGGCCTGACGTGAGAGGGCCCTCATCACCGAGGGGAGGAGGTTCCCAGCACGCTCCAACTGCCACCAGAGGGCCGACGTCACCAAGGCGGTGTGTGCCAGCCAGGCAGGAGTGACCTCAGAGCAGAGGGCCAAGCTCACGGAAGTGTGAGGAACCCAACCAGGATCAGACTCTCACAAGAGGGCCCACATCACCAAGGGGATGCGAACCAGGCAGGAGTGTGCTCACCCCAGTGGGTCCACATCATTGAAAGGTGAGGAACCCAGCACATGTGGCCTCGAACCAGAAGACCCACATCAAAAAGGGGCCCGGAGTGAGGCAGGGAGGAGGTGTCTCACAACACAGTGCACATAGAAGAAAAAAGGTGAGGAATCCAGCAGTTGGAAGCTCCAAGCAGTTGTCCCAGGGCACCGAGGCTATGTGATCCATGCCGCAGTGAACTCACAGCTGAGGGCCCACATCCTGACACTGTGAGCAACCCAGCCGTTGTGACCCCAGAGCAGAAGGCCCAAAACCGCATGGGGATGGGAACCTGGCAGGAGTGTCCTCTTACAACTTAGCACATATTAGAAAATGTGGGTACCCTGCAGTTAGGGCCTGACACCAGAGGGTCCACATCACCGAGAGGAATAGGCTCCCAGCACGCTCCAACTGCCGCCAGAGGGCCGACGTCACCAAGGCGGGGTGTGCCAGCCAGGCAGGAGTGACCTCAGGGCAGAGGGCCAACCTTACAGAACTGTGAGGAACCCAACAAGGATGAGACTCTCACCAGAGGGCCCACATCACCTAGAGGATGGGAACCAGGCAGGAGTGTTCTCACTCCAGTGGGGCCACATCATTGAAAGGCGAGGAAACCACCACATGTGGCTTCAAACCAGAAGACCCACATCAACAAGGGGCTCAGAGTGAGGCAGGCAGGAAGTGTCTCAAAACACACGGCCCATAGAAGAAAAACGGTAAGGAATCCTGCAGTTGGAAGCTCCAAGCAGGTGGCCCAGAACCCCGAGGCTATGGGATGCATACCTGAATGAAGTCACAGCAGAGGGCCCACATCCTGACACTTTGAGCAACCCAGCCATTGGCACTTCAGAACAGAAGGCCCAAATCCACATGCGGATGCGAACCTGGCAGGAGTGTCATCGCACCAGTGGGCGCACATCAGAAAATGTGGGGAGCCCAGCAGTTAGGGCCTGACGCCAGAGGGCCCTCATCACCGACGGGAGGAGGCTCCCAGCACACTCCAACTGCAATCAGAGGGCCCATGTGGCCAAGGCGACGTGTGCCAGCCAGGCAGGAGTGACCTCACAGCAGAGGGCCCACCTCCCAGAAGTGTGAGGAACCCAACCAGGATCAGACTCTCACCAGAGGGCCCACATCACCAAGGGGATGGGAACCAGGCAGGAGTGTGCTCACACCAGTGGGGCCACATCATTGAAAGTTGAGGAACCCACCACATGTGGCCTCAAACCAGAAGAGCCACATCAAAAAGGGGCTCGGAGTGAGTCAGGCAGGAGATGTCTCACAACACAGTGCCCATAGAAGAAAAAAGCTGAGGAATCCAGCAGTTGGAAACTCCAAGCAGGTGGCCCAGGGCACCGAGGCTATGGGATCAATGCCGGAGTGAACTCACAGCAGAGGGCCCACATCCTGACACTGTGAGCAACCCAGCCGCTGGGACCTCAGAACAGAAGATAGAAATCTGCATGGGGATGGGAACCTGGCAGGAGTGTCATCGCACCAGTAGGGCCACATCCCTAAAAGGTGAGGCAAACGGCACAAGTGGTCTCAAACCAGAAGACATACATCCCCAAGGGGCTTGGTGTGAGACAGGCAGGAGGAGCCTCACAACACAGGGCCAAAGTATAAGAAAGGTGAGGAATCCAGCAGTTGGAACCTTCCGGCAGGCGGCCCAGAGCACAGAGGGTATGGGATCTAGGCCTGAGTGAACTAACACTGGAGTGCCAACATAACGAAACTGTGAGCAACCCAGGCGTTGCGACCACAGAGCAGAAGGCCCACATCCCCATGAGGATTGGAACCTTACAAGAGTGTCCTGGCATCACTGGGCTCACATCAGAAATCGTGGGGAACCCAGCAGTTAGAGCCTGACTTAAGAGGGCCCTCATCACCTTGGAGAGGAGGGTACAAGAAGGGTCCAACTGCCACCAGAGGTCCGACATCACCAAGGCAACGGGAGCAAGCCAGGCAGGAGTTACCTCACAGCAGAGGTCCCACCTCACAGAAGAGTGAGGAACCCAGTCAGGATCAGACTCTCACCAGAGGGCCCACATCATCAAGGGGATTGGATCCAGGCAGGAGTGGCCTCACTCCAGTGGGTCCACAACAGCATAGGTGAGGAACCCAACACATGTGGCCTCAAACCAGAGGACATACATCACCAAGGGGCTGGGAGTGAGGCAGGCAGGAGGAGTCTCAAAACAGAGGGCCCATAGAAGGAAAAAGTTGAGGAATCCCGCAGTTGGAACCTCCCCGCAGGTGGCCAGGAGCAGCGAGGCTATGGGATCCATGCCGCAGTGAACTCACACCAGAGGGCCCTCATCATGAAACTGAGCAACGTACCATTGGGACCTCAGAGCAGAAGGCCCACATTCCCATGGGGTTGGGAACCCGGCAGGAGAGTACTTGCACCACAGGGTGCACATCAGAAAATTTTGGGAGCCCAGGAGTTAGGGTCTGACGCCAGAGGGCCCTCATTACCGAGGGGAGGAGACTCCCAGCAGGCACCAACTCCCAACTGAGGGCCCACGTCGCCAAGGTGACGTGTGCCAGCCATGCAGGAGTGACTTCACAGCAGAGGGCCCACCTCACAGAAGTGTGAGGAACCCAAACAGGATCAGACTCTAATCACAGCGCCTACATCACCAAGGGGAAGGAAACCAGGCAGGAGTGTCCTCACACCAGTGGGGCCACATCAGCAAAAGGTGAGGAACACAACACATGTGGCCTCAAACAAGGGGACACACATCACGAAAGGGCTGGGAGTGAGGCATGCAGGAGGAGACTCACAACAGAGGGCCCATAGAATAAAAAAGGTGAGGAACCCTGCAGTTGGAAGCTCCAAGCAGGTGGCCCAGAGCACCGAGGCTATGGGATCTATGCCGGAGTGAACTCACAGCAGAGGGCCCACATTCTGACACTGTGAGCAACCCAGCCGTTGGGACCTCAGAGCAGAAAGCCCACATCCCCATGGGGATGGGACCCTGGCTGGAGTGTACTCGCATGACAGGGCGCACATCAGAAAATTTTGGGAGCCCATGAGTTAGGGCCTGACGCCAGAGGGCCCTCATTACTGAGGGGAGGAGACTCCAAGCAGGCACCAACTCCCAGCTGAGGGCCCACATCGCCAAGGTGACGTGTGCCAGCCAGGCAGGAGTGACCTCACAGCAGAGGGCCCACCTCCCAGAAGTGTGAGGAATCCAGACAGGATCAGACTCTCACCAGAGGGCCCTCATCACCAACGGGATGGGAACCAGGCAGGAGTGTCCTCACACCAGTGGGGCCACATCAATAAAGGTGAGGAAACCGGTACATGTGGCCTTAAACCAGAGGACCTACATCACAAAGGGGCTGGGAGTGAGTCAGGAAGTAGGAGCATGAAAACACAGGACCCAAAGAATAAAAAAGGTAAGGAATCCAGCAGTAGGAACCTCCCAGCAGGCGGCTCAGAGCACAGAGTCTATGGGATCTAGGCCTGAGTGAACTAACACCAGAGAGCCAACATCATGAAACGGTGAACAACACAGGTGTTGGGACCTAAGAGCAGAAGGCCCACATGCCCATGGGGATGGGAACCACGCAGGAGTGACCTCGCACCACTTAGCACATATCAGAAAATGTGGGTACCCAGCAGTTAGGGCCTGACGCAAGAGGGCCCCAATCACCGAGGGGAGGAGGCTCCCAGCAGGCTCCAACTGCCACAAGAGGGCCGACGTTGCCCAGGTGGGGTGTGCCAGCCAGGCAGGAGTGACCTCACAGCAGAGGGCCCACCTCACAGAAGGGTGAGGAACCCAGCCAGGATCAGACTCTCACCAGAGGGCCCACATCATCAAGGGGATAGGAAGCAGGCAGGAGTGTCCTCACACCAGTGGGGCCACATCATCGGAAGGCGAGGGACCCAGCACACGTGGCCTCAAACCAGAGGACACACATCACCAAGGGGCTGGGAATGAGGCAGGCAGGGGGAGTCTCAAAACAGAGAGCCCATAGAAGAAAAAAGGTGAGGAATCCCGCAGTTGTAACCTCCCAGCAGGTGGCCAGGAGCAGCGAGGCTATGGGATCCAGGCCGGAGAGAACTCACAGCAGAGGGCCCTCATCATGAAACTGAGCAACCCACGGTTGGGACCTCAGAGCAGAAGGCCCACATTCCCATGGGGTTGGGAACCTGGCAGGAGTGTACTCGAACCACAGGGCGCATATCAGAAAATATTGGGAGCCCAGGGGTTAGGGCCTGACGCCAGAGGGCCCTCATTACTGAGGGGAGGAGACACCCAGCAGGCACCAAATCCCACCAGAGGGCCGACGTCGCCAAGGCGGGGTGTGCCAGCCAGGCAGGAGTGACCTCAGAGAAGAGGACCCACCTCACAGAAGTTTGAGGAACCCAACCAGGATCAGACTCTCACCGGAGGGCCCACATCACCAAGGGGATGGGAACCAGGCAGGAGTGTCCTCACACCAGTGGGGCCACATCAGCCAAAGGTGAGGAACCCAGCACATGTGGCCTCTAACCAGAGGACACACATCACCAAGGGGCTAGGAG
Organism: Monodon monoceros; assembly: GCF_005190385.1. Classification (NCBI taxonomy): domain Eukaryota; kingdom Metazoa; phylum Chordata; class Mammalia; order Artiodactyla; family Monodontidae; genus Monodon; species Monodon monoceros. The sequence continues at coordinate 7,030 of NW_021700634.1, forward strand.
TGAGGCAGGTGTCTGGAGGGGCACATTTAACTCTAATTTCCCACCAGGAAGTGGAATGAACCAAAGTCTCAGAGTGCCCTGCCGGACCCTGATTACGGCCTGAAGCAAACCTGCGGTTCTGTGGCCAGTTTTCAAGGAAACGAGTTAAGAAAGGAAATCACGGGCACTGTAATTCACAAACCTGCAGAGTTATAAATGACAGCTATTGGCAAAAATATATTGAAGTAAGTCTGCAAAGAGGACTTGAAAACGAGGCAGAATTGCAGGAATCATATTTCAGGAGGTAGATTGGAATTGCATTTAAAGCATGTGAAAAGCGGCAGATCTTTGACAGTGATGCACTTGGACAAAAGTGCGTAAACATTTTTTCCTGAATATATTCAGGAAAACACACATATGCCCTTTTTGGCCAACCAAGCACTCGAGAAATGGAAATCCGCACTACAATGAAGTCTCATTTCCCATTCGTCAAAAGGGCCATCTGAAAAAAGTGTAAAAACCAGAAAGACAGGCCAGGCCATGGAGAACAGGGAGCCTTGTTATGCTGATGGGCGGGATGTACATTGCCAACAGACACTCTGGAGATGTTTATGGTGTATCCTGAAACATCTGAAAAACAAAGCTACAGACCCTAGGGCACTTCCACTTTTGGCCCTATAGCTTAGGAAAATTAAAATCAACAAGACACAGCCAACACAAAATTTAGGGCTGCTGTGTTTACAAGAACCTTGAGTCCAGTACAAATTAAATATCCCAGAAAGAAAAAAATGGATAAAGGAGCTGTGCTACTTACGTACAACGGAATATCACTCAGCAATGAAATCAATGTCATCAGGCCTGTAGCAGCAAATTGAGTGGATTTAAGTATGATGATTCTAAGAGATATATGTCACACAAAGATAATTATCATAAGATATCACTAATAGAGAGAGTGTAAACTTGGCTACACATAAACTGAATTCCAAAACCGAACAGAGTCTCACATTTAGACAAAAACTTATGCTTGCTTAAGGGGAAAGTTGAGTTGGGGTGCTGTATAAAACCAGAGATTGAAATTAGCACACATACCGTTCCATAAGCCAAATATGTAATAGACAAGACCTACTCTTTGCTCAACGAAATAGACTCATCCATGGTGTATCACCTAACACATGTTAGAATGGGCATCATCAGAAAATCTACAAACAACAAATACTGGAAAGGGTGTGGAGATAAGGAACCCTCTTCCACTATTTTTGGGAATGTAAATTGATACAGTCACTGTGGAGAACATTATGGAGTTTCTTATAAAACTAAGAATAGAATTACCATATGATACAGCAATCCCACTACTGGGCATATACCCAGACAAAACCATAAATCGAAAAGAGACATTCACCGCAATGTTCATTGCATCACTATTTACAATATCCAGGTAATGGAAGCAACCTAAATGCCCACAGACAGACGAATGCATAAAGATGTGGTACATATGTAAAATGGAATATTACTAAGCCATAAAAAGGAATGAAATTGGGTCATTTGTAGAGACATTGATGGATCTAGAGACTGTCATACAGAGTGAAGTAAGTCAGAAATAGAAAAACAAATCTTGTATATTAATGCATATATGTGGAACCTAGAAAAATTTTACAGATGAACCGTTTTGCAAGGCAGAAATAGAGCAACAGATGTAGACAACAAACGTATGGACACCAAGGTGGGAAAGCTGTTGGGGGGTGGTGGTGGGAGGAGTTGAGAGATTGGGATTGGCATGTATAC
>NW_021700635.1:0-339 GCF_005190385.1 Monodon monoceros
CCCTAACCCTAACCCTAACCGTAACCCTAACCCTAACCCTTATACGAAGCCTTACCCTCACCCGTCCCCTAATCCTAACCCGTACGCTAACACTAACCTGTACCCTAACACATACGCACACCCTACACCGTTGTCGTACCCTAACCTCTACCCTAAACCATCCCCGTCCCCGTCCCCTTACCCTAACCCTAACCCTAACCCTAAACCTTACCGAAGCTTACCCTCACCCGTCTCCTAATCCTAACCCGTACGCTAACACTAATCCGTACCCTAACACGTACGCTCACCCTAAACCGTTGTCGTACCCTAACCTGTACCCTAAACCGTCCCCCTCCCCTA
>NW_021700635.1:439-745 GCF_005190385.1 Monodon monoceros
AACCCTAACCCTAACCCTTACCCGAAGCCTTACCCTCAGCCGTCTCCTAATCCTAACCCGTACGCTAACACTAACCGTACCCTAACACGTACGCTCACCCTAAACCGTTGTCGTACCCTAACATGTACCCTAAACCATCCCCGTCCCCGAACCCTAACCCTAAGCCTAACCCTAACCCTTACCTGAAGCCTTACTCTCACCCGTCCCCTAATCCTAACCCGTACGCTAACACTAACCCGTACCCTAACACGTACGCTCACCCTAAACTGTTGTCATACCCTAACCTGTAATCTAAACCGTCCCTGT
>NW_021700635.1:845-1184 GCF_005190385.1 Monodon monoceros
CCCTAACCCTAACCCTAACCGTAACCCTAACCCTAACCCTTATACGAAGCCTTACCCTCACCCGTCCCCTAATCCTAACCCGTACGCTAACACTAACCTGTACCCTAACACATACGCACACCCTACACCGTTGTCGTACCCTAACCTCTACCCTAAACCATCCCCGTCCCCGTCCCCTTACCCTAACCCTAACCCTAACCCTAAACCTTACCGAAGCTTACCCTCACCCGTCTCCTAATCCTAACCCGTACGCTAACACTAATCCGTACCCTAACACGTACGCTCACCCTAAACCGTTGTCGTACCCTAACCTGTACCCTAAACCGTCCCCCTCCCCTA
>NW_021700636.1:0-14202 GCF_005190385.1 Monodon monoceros
CTACCATATGACCCAGCAATCCCACTACTGGGCATATACCCTGAGAACACTGTGATTCAAAAAGAGTCATGTACCACAATGTTCACGGCAGCTCTGTTTACAATAGCCAGGACATGGAAGCAACCTAAGTGTCCATCATCGGATGAATGGATAAAGAAGATGTGGCACATATATACAATGGAATATTACTCAGCCATAAAAAGAAACAAAATTGAGTTATTTGTAGTGAGGTGGATGGACCTAGGGTCTGTCATACAGAGTGAAGTAAGTCAGAAAGATAAAAACAAATACTGTATGCTAACACATATATATGGAATCTAAAAAAAAGAAAAAAAAGGTTCTGAACAACCTAAGGACAGGACAGGAATAAAGACGCAGAGGTAGAGAATGGACTTGAGAACACAGGGAGAGGGAAGGGGAAGCTGGGACGAAGTGAGAGACTGGCATGGACATATATACACTACCAAATGTAAAATAGATAGCTAGTGGGAAGCAGCCACATAGCACAGGGAGATCAGCTCGGTGCTTTGTGACCACCTAGAGGGGTGGGATAGGGTGGGAGGGAGGGAGACGCAAGAGGGAAGAGATATGGGAACATATGTATATGTATAGCTGATTCACTTTGTTATAAAGCAGAAACTAACACACCATTGTAAAGCAATTATACTCCAATAAAGATGTTAAAGAAAAAATGGTTAATGTAGGAGCTGCCTGATTAGAGCGAGAAGGATGATATTAGACACAGAGGCAACAGTTAGGATAATAATTTGGCTTTCAGGGGTCCTGTGAACCTCCTGATATTATACTCAAAATTTTGTGTATATATGCACAGTTACATTTTTCTGGGGAAAAAGATTCATAAATTCCAATGAAACCTCAAAGCCGTGCACACAATAAATTGGTGTTTGTGTGCGTGTGTGTGTGTGTGTGTGTGTGTGTGTGTGTGTGTGTTGGGAAGGGGGAGGGTAGTTACGGAAGCTTAACAGAAAAAAGATGGTAAGGGAATTCCCTGGTTGTCCAGTGGTTAGGACTCTGAGCTTCCACTGCAGGGGGCATGGGTTCAATCCCTGGTCAGGGAACTAAGATCCCACATGCCATGTGGCACAGCCAAAAAAAGAAAAAGTAAAAGATGGTAAACAAAGACAATAAAATAAAAGCTGAGACTGGGTGGACAGTAGCAGAAATACAAAGAAGGGGAACAATACAAATATTTTGGTAGTAAATTAACAAGTGTTGGTGACTGCTTATTGACAATAAAGGAAAGTAATGCATCAAAGATAATAAAAAGCTTTCAAATTCGATGGTCACGTAGTGCTGTTTTGTTTGTCTGTTTTTAAAGATTTAATTTTATTTATTTTTGGCTGCATTGGGTCTTCATTGCTGCGTGTGGGCTTTCTCTAGTTGCGGCGAGCAGGGGCTACTCTTCGTTGTGGTGCATGGGCTTCTCATTGCGGTGGCTTCTCTTGTTGCGGAGCATGGGCTCTAGGCATGCAGGCTTCAGTAGTTGTGGCATGTGGGCTCAGTAGTTGTGGCGCACAGGCTTAGTTGCTCGGTGGCATGTGGGATCTTCCCGGACCACGGCTCAAAGCCGTGTCCCCTGCATTGCCAAGAGGATTCTTATCCACTGCACCACCAGGGAAGTGGGGAAGAAGGCAGGGGAGTTGAGAACCTGTTGAATTTGTGATGACAAAGAAATATTCAGGAGGAAACATTTTGTTGTAGGGAGAAAATAGAAGCACATCTTGCTGAAAGTGTAATTTCATTGTCATCTGTGTAGAGATATTCATGGGGAGTCTTGAAAACAAGATGCCTTCTAGGTAGGAATAATCCGAGAGAGTGTGGGATCCCAAGAGCCGAGAGAGTTTGGGATGAAAGAAATGATCAGGGCTTCCCTGGTGGCGCAGTGGCTGAGAGTCTGCCTGCCGATGCAGGGGGCGCGGGTTTGTGCCCCAGTCCAGGAAGATCCCACATGCCACGGAGCGGCTGGGCCCGTGAGCCATGGCCGCTGAGCCTGCGCGTCCGGAGCCTGTGCTCCGCAACGGGAGAGGCCACAGCAGTGAGAGGCCCGCGTACCGCAAAAAAAAAAAAAAAAAGAAAAGAAATGATCAGTAAGCAGATGCATTTGAGAGATCAAGGTCATTACTGGCATCAAGAAAACACCACCAAAACACTCTGTTGATGAGTCAAAGCTGAGTTCATTTGTGAGCAAAAACACTGCTTAATTTCAGTGGGGGTGGAGCCATGTTAGAATCTCTAAGATATTTGGCATTTGATTTAAGGTAGGTCTTTCCATGCTGGGTCGTGTTAGGACTAGGTAGGAATCATGATACAATACTTTAGGACTGGTGGACACTGAAAGGTGAGGGTTTTGAAGAGACCTGTAGAATTAATGCTGATTTGATGCTATCTATTGAAAAATCCAACAGTCTGCTGTTCGTTTAAATGGGTTTTTCACGAAATCCCTACAGTAAAGTTATTTGCAACTTTCATCTTATGGGGCAAGAGTTTCCAGAATAGAGGTTCCATTAAGGAGGACAGGAGACAAGGAAAGTTATGGTAGTGAAGACTGGTGAATAACGTAGTTTCGCTCACGTAAAAGAGTTGCGTGGTATGGATGATTTCAAGTCTCAGAAGTAAGACTTTCCAGCAAATCTAGTTAGTAGGAAGTTGTTAGTGATCTCTGAAGCTGTAGGGGTTTGAATTGCTCCAGAGTTCACAGAAATTCCTTGCCTTCCTTCACAGCTCCCCATTCCGCTAGGTCCACCCCAGTGTTGTCCAGTCTGGTCCTATAGCCACTAGTGTGCTCTATACTCTAAGCTAAATCCCAGGCAGAATGGTGCTACCAGACTGTTTTCAGCTATTCCATCATCGAGGTCCTAATTTGCAAACTGTTTGAACACATTCACAATGCTAACTTCAAAACATCCCATTTGTGAATCAAAAGAACAAAATTTTTTGCAGTCTGCTGCAGTTCTTCTCAAACCAAACATTCAGCGCAAAAAAAAAATAAGTAGAAGAGAGGATTTGAAACGACCGTGGCGCACAGCGAATAAGGAAGAGGCACCCTTTGCCTGCCATATTGAGAATACTTACATGCTGTGAAGAATATAGGGAAGGAGGAAGCTGAGCAGTCCCCTTTCCCTCCTACACTTGGCCTTTCATGCTCTCTCCAACTGTCTGCTTTTGCTACTGTGGCAGGAAGCAACCTTTGCCGAGGCAAGTGCCTGAAAATAGAACCGGAGGCAAAGAACTGATTCCCTGAAACCAGGAATCTCAGGAATCTTTATTCATCTCCATCATTATCATGTATCTGCATTTCCACCAGGATAAAACACAGAATGAACCTACCATGAAGTTAAGCAAATATATCACACCATCGGTGATAATTACAGGAACGTTTTTTTCTCAGAGGAATTTTTTTCTTGGAGAATTTTTGTCTGCAGGACAAAAGCCCTGCCCTGTTAAAGCTTGTTGCAGGTCTTAAAGCCCTAACTGTTTTGTGTTCTGCTGACCTTCCCTGGTGGGAGTCAGGGCAATAGCTCAGATACGTGTGTCTCCATGAAAATTCTCAACTTCCTGATCTTACTCTTAGGGGTGTCTGGAATGGCTGTGTTAACAGGTATTTTGCTCTGCATCAGTCCCTGCCTCAAGTAGCTGTGATTGAAACAGAACTGCACCATGAGTCAGCTAAAAAGAATGCAGAGAAGCCAGGGCCTCTGCAGTGACCTGACGCATCTAACTCGCGATCTTAGAGTGACATCTAGAGTTGACAAGGTGAAGATCAGCTGTTCCCTGATGGCGCCGACATTGTGTTAACACTCATAATGACTACAGTTGGGTCACTTTACACGTGTGATACATGAATTGTAATCTACAACATCAGTGTGCAATAAATGTCACCTTTGCCCCCGCTAAATCCAGCATAATTTGATGTGATCCACCATCCCTTCAGATTGCCAGAAAAATTCTATTTCAGTCATTATACGAGTTCTCTCTGTACAGCTCTCAAACCTATTGTTTGAGAAGGTCTCAAGAGATCTTAAATAATACAGGACATTAAGAAAAGTGCCCCCCCCATTTTTTCAGCCCAAATAGGCCATCTCTGATTTTCTCATTGTCCAGGATACAGATAGACAAGGGTTTGAACCCCACCTCTGTCAGCTGGGCAAGATACTTAATCTCCCTAAATCTCAATTTCCTCTTCCACTGTGGAAGGAGACTCGAAATGGAATCAGTATTGCTAAGAGAGCTCTCTAAAATGGAGCCAAGAGGCCATCGAGGAAGGTGACTTATGCACTTAGCCTGGGTGGAATCTGACTTTTGGACCGCTTACTGTCCTAATGAAGGCATCCAGAACATCTGCCAGAAACTCGGACCCTTACCCTAAAATAACCCGTGAAAGCCTATCTACTTATTGGACCCCTACCCTAAAACAACTCGTGATTCCTTAAGGACAGATATTTCCTCACTCACCTCAGAGTCAACCACAGTTCTCGCCAGAAACTTTTAACAGCCTCATGGCTTTTTGTCTTTAAAAGCCCCTGACTCTTTCTCTCCCCTGGAACACTCTTTCCTTGCCTCCCAAATTGCAATTCTTACGACCCCAAATAAGGTATTTTCTTACTTGTCACTTTCTGCATCATTCTTCGGTTGACACCATAAAATCACTCGATCTGGGACTTCCCTGGTGGTGCAGTGGTTAAGAATCCACCTGCCAATGCAGGGGACACGGGTTCGAGCCCTGGTCCAGGAAGATCCCACGTGCCGCGGAGGAACTAAGCCCGTGCGCCACAACTACTGAGCCCACGTGCCACAACTACTGAAGCCCACGCACCTAGAGCCCGTGCTCCGCAACAAGAGAAGCCACCGCAATGAGAAGCCCGCGCACCGCAATGAAGAGCAGCCCCTGCTCGCCGCAACCAGAGAAAGCCCGAGTGCAGCCATGAAGACCCAACGCAGCCATAAATAAATAAATGTATTTTAAAAAAAAATCACTTGATCTACTTCGTGTGAGGATTAAATGAGGTAAATGGGAGAGAAGTCTATGCCTGACATAGAGTGGATGTTCAGAGGCCTTTTCTTTCCACATTTCCTTTCATAAAACCTCTGACTCCAGTCACGCTACGCTTACTTGTTCTTACTTGGTCCCCAGCATTCTACTGCTCGATCAAACTCCAGACGGGCCCCATCCTTGAGCATTGTCTTCAGAAGCCCAGTTTTAGCCAGAATCCTCCTAACTTGGTTCAGCCAGAATCCCCCCACCCTCACCGTCTAATCACTTCAACATCTGATCAGCTTCCTCACCCTCTACCATCTGGCCTCTGCCTTCAGTAAGAATCCTGTTAGGTCAGTTTAGCAAAGAATTGCTCTACCCCTTAGCAATTTTCCATCCACCGGCCCCTTCCCTTACTCCCACCTACAGCTCCCGTCTCTAAAGCCCCACTTTTCCTTGTTATATTTGGAGTTGAGCCCAATCTCTCTCCCCGACTGCAAAACCCCGTTGCGGTAGTCCCTACACCAATGGCGACAGTCCTAAATAAAGTCTGCCTTACTGTTTTCACAAGAATCAAAATAATTTTTTCTTTAACAGCAGCCAAGAGAGAAAAGTCACAGGGCACATTCTTGACATACAAAAGAGTCAACTTTAACCGCAAAAAAATCGCAATTCTGTATCTAAAATTCTGCTGCATCATTTCTCTTCTGGAATCCTGGAACTCCACACATCTGTAGCGATCTTGTGAAAAATGAGAATCCAGGGAAAATTGCCTTAAATCTGCGGGATGCCTGGTGACGAGAGATGACTGGGAGATATAAATGACTATGAAGCAGGAATCTGTGATTATTTCTGCCTCCAGGTGATGCAGTCAATATTAAATGAGCTTCCCTCATCTAGAAAATGTGGGTCTTGCACTGGAGCAGACATCTCAGTAAATCACAAAGACACCAACAGCAGGCACAAGCAAGTTGTTTATTAAAAGGGCTTATCTATCTCCATCAAAGCCGGTTGCCTTCTTCTCTTTTCTGACCATCCAATCCAAACAAGTTCTGACACCACAAGTCCTTTTACAAACGCGGGAAACAATGAAAATGACAAATGGGTTGTAACAAAACGGGAGCTGTGGCGGGTAAAGAGTAGGGGAAACACTTTCCATCTCACGTCACAATCTTCTCTCACACCTAACTCTTCCTGACTCTTTCCTCTATAAGGAAATTAATTCTTTGACAGAGAATTACACAAATTTTAGTCAGGGAGATTATTAGAAATCTGTCATACATTGGGCTGACATACATGTGGATGCCCACACCCATCATATCAGGACCAATTAATTATATACTGTATTATATTGCTTGCTAATTGTTACATGTGATCTTTTCATTAGGCTTAAAGGATCTTGTTTTCTGTATCTCATAACATCCATAATACCTACACAACACTAGGTACACAATAGGTGTCCAGTACTTGTTGACTGATTAAATCCCATGTTGGAAACATTGTACATGGAAAGGGGAGCCATATATAGCACATCTGTGAAAAAAACAAACAACGCATGAAGGCAGTGCAGCAACACCAGTCTGTAGTCTGATCGTGGGGCCTTTGTCTTCCACAGCTTCTAGAATAAAGCTGGGTATATAATAGCTTTTCAATAGATGCTCGCTTAATTGAACTTCTGCCCCAGGTGATATGAAAATGGGAATGACAATTCAGGTTTTTCACACTTCTTAACTGTTCTTTATTTCTTCTGAAAATTGGTCTGAGAAAAGAATTCATTTGCTGCCCCAAAAAAACCCCAAAAAGCAGTATGTCAAATTATCCACCTTGAACTATGAAGAAAGGAGCTGTAAAAGAAATTTAAGTGAATGTAAGTGAATTCTTTCAATAAACTTAACAACAGCCTCAGGAGAAAGAAAAGTCACAGCTAATATGCATACTATTTACGGGAAGTTTTGGCAATAAGACAGAAGCGTGCATAATCAGAAAAGAAAAGCATCCCATACAGCTCCTTAACCAGCAAACTAGAACTGTTCCAAGTGTGTTCAGCATCCAGGGTTGTCACACTCTCTGCATGTTCCTTTTTCATCCTGATCCATTTACTCAGTGGTTAGTTAGGATACAAAATTTAGTTGCTATAACAAAGACTCCCACAATAAAAAATGGCCTGAACCAGATTAAAGTTTCTCTTTCATGTAAAACACTAGGCAGTGTCTCCATAATCATAAGAGTTCCAGGCTGTTTCTACTATATTTTTCTGCCATCTTCAACTTGAGGTGTTCATCTCCTATCCCAACATGGCTGCTCTGACTCCTGCCATCACAACTGTACTCCAGCCAGTGGAAACAGGGGAGGAGGAAGTTGAAAATATGCCCCTTTCTTTTGAGGGCATGACACAGCAGTTTCTCATATCAGTTCCTCCAGAATGCAGTCAACTTTCTCACCTAGCACAAAGAGGGCTTGAAAGGCAGACTGTATTCTGGGCAGCTCTGTTCACAGTTAAAATTCACAAGTTCTATTATCAAAGGGAGAGGGTGAGAATGGATACTGGGGGAAAATCAGCAGTCTTTGCCATATTACATCAATTGTTTAGTAATCTCTCAGCTTTTTCTGGGTGACACAGAACAGTGATTCTCAAACTTGTTTGAGGAAGTAAAGCACCTGGGAATCCAAATGTGAACATGAGATGCTCAATATCAATGTTTCAAAAGATGTCTCCCATGCAACATCAGTTCCACAGGACAGAGTGCAGAAAAAGTGGAGGTCAAATAATTTTGAGAAATGTTGTAACTCCATTCTTTCCTGGAGATATGTGGATGCATTCTCATTTTACAGACTCTGAGAAAACAGTTTAACTTTGTTTAATCCAGGATTCTCCAGACTTATTTGACTGTGAGACAAAAATCCCACGGAATTAGGGTGCTGCAAAATATACACTGAAGGATAGATTTAATTTCGTCCTCTAAACTGGGAGCAACTTTATTAGCAGGAAACATGACTGTTAATTATAATAATTAAAAATCACAGCTATAGGGCTTCCCTGGTGGCGCAGTGGTTGGGAGTCCACCTGCCGATGCAGGGGACATGGGTTCGTGCCCCGGTCCGGGAAGATCCCACATGCCGCGGAGCGGCTGGGCCCGTGAGCCATGGCCACTGAGCCTGCGCGTCCGGAGCCTGTGCTCCACAACGGGAGAGACCACAACAGTGAGAGGCCCGCATACTACAAAAAAAACAAAAACAAAAACCACAACTATAAGCTCTTATTTCCAAAACAAGCCCTCAGACAAAGAATAATTAGGTGTTTCTGAGTCTCTTGCTTTGTGTGTGTGTGGATGTGTGTGTGTTACTTTTTCACTCATTTTATCCCACAAAGGTAGCAGGTACAAAAGTTTTAGTAAAAATATGAGAAAAACTTGCAAAAACTCTATTGATTGGTTAAATTCTTCCAAGAATTGGGAAATTTCCCCAGTAATATGTGAATGAAACATCTGAGCCCATGTCACAAAATAGTCTATAGGAGAACAGCTTGAAAATCCATAGGCTTTTTTTTTTTTCTTTTTTGGCTGCCATGAGTCTTAGTTGGATATTCATTGAGGCATGCGGGCTCTTCATTGTGGTGCTTGGGCTTCTCTCTAGTTGTGGCACATGGGCTTAATTGCCCTGCAGTACGTGGGATCTTAGTTCCCCGACCAGGGATTGAACCCACGTCCTCTGCATTGGAAGGTGGATTCTTTACCACTGGGCCACCAGGGAAGTCCCTAAAATGCATAGGCTTTTAAGACACAATTTCTGCTTTCAAACATATGTAACCTATTTTAGGAGCAATGACTTACTCACAAAATACAGCAGGTTTGAAGATGATTTTCCCGTAAGTGCTGGTACTTCACTTTTGTACCTATTTCCAATTGGCTCTTGCTTCTCAAAAAAAAAAATTTTAAATAATAACAGCCCACTTTGCTAAGGCATTAGATGGAGAAAATAATTTCACATAGTGATACATAGGCTGACCCATGTGACCCCCATTTTCAAAAGTCAGATCACATGGGCCCTGGCCCATCCCTAGTTTTTTTGTTTTTTTTTTTTTTTGCAGTACACAGGCCTCTCACTGTTGTGGCCTCACCCGTTGCGGAGCACAAGCTCCGGACGCGCAGGCCCAGCGGCCATGGCTCACGGGCCCAGCCGCTCCGCGGCATGTGGGATCTTCCCGGACCGAGGCACGAACCTGTGTCCCCTGCATTGGCAGGCGGACCCTCAACCACTGCGCCACCAGGGAAGCCCCCATCCCTAGTTTTCGAGATCTGTTGGTAACTGTTCCCATTAAATGGCTCCATCACTATAAAATGGTTAATTTTGGTGAATATTTCCCTTTTGTATAAAACAATTTTGGTTTAATCCAGTGAGGTGGATGACTGAAGTTCCAATACCATTAGTGTTTTGTTTTGTTTTTTTTTGAGAGATCCCATTCACGCTCATGGCTTCAATATTTATCTATACTAATGTCAAGTGTGTTATTTCCAGCTCAAATCTCCCCCCTGAGCTCCAGATTGTTTTCAGTTCAGATACCAAACAAGAATGGTATATATCACTTATATGTGAAATCTAAAAGAAAACTCAAACTCATAGATACAGAGATCAGATTGGTGGCTGTCAGAGGTGGAGGATGGTAGGTGGGTAAAATGGATGGAGGGGATCAACAGGTAAAAAACTTCCAGTTCTAAGATAAGTAAGTCCTGGGGATGTAATGCACAGCATGGTGGTGATAGTTAACAATAGTGTACTGCATTTTTGAAAGATGCTAAAAGAGTAGATCTTAAGTGCTCATCACAAGAAAAAAGATTTGTAACTGTGGACGGTGATGTATGTTAACTAAACTTACTGTGGTGAACATTTTGTAATATATACATAGAGAAAACCATTATGTTGTACACCTAGAACTGATATGATGTTGTAAGTCAATTATATCTCAATTTTTAAAATACAAAACATTTAATTTAATATCTCAGAAAAGTCATCTCCCATGTAAAACTTTCTTTCCATAAATAACATGAGTAAATTCATCTCTTGATACTGTTTTTAAAAAAAAAAGAAGAGGGCTTCCCTGGTGGTGCAGTAGTTGAGAGTCCGCCTGCCGATGCAGGGGACACGGGTTCGTGCCCCGGTCCGGGAGGATCCCACATGCCGCGGAGCGGCTGGGCCCGTGAGCCATGGCCGCTGAGCCTGCGCGTCCGGAGCCTGTGCTCCGCAACGGGAGAAGCCACAACAGTGAGAGGCCCGCGTACCGCAGGAAAAAAAAAAAAAAAGAAGAAGAAGAATGATACTACGATCCACCCAGTTCCCTTAGCCATAAACTTGAATGTCACCCAAGACCCTCTCCTATCCCTTAATAAGTATTGTTGATTCTTCCCATAAACCTCTCAAATACACCCCTTATCCTACAACTCTTCTTGGCACTGCCCAAGTTCAGGTACTCATCATGTCTTGCTTGAACTGTTACAATAACTTTGCTTTTAATCACTCTGCCTATAATCTTCACCTTGTCTGATTTATCCTCCAATCCAGATTACCCTTTCTAACACTTAAATCTTAAATTCCTTCTCTACATTTTAATAGCTTCTATCTCTTACAAGCAGCGATTCTCAAGTTTAGTAAGGGTATATCTTCTTGTAAGTTAAAAAAAAAAATTCCCATGTATTAATTTCCTAATGCTGCAAAATACCACAGTTACAATTACAAACTACACAAACTTGATGGCTTAAAACAACACTAATGTATTATCTTACGGTTCTGTAGGACCGAAGTCTGAAACTGGGTTTCTCTGGGCTAAAATCAAGGTGTCAGCAGAGCTGCCTTCCTTCCGGAGAGTCTAGGGAAGAATCCATTTCCTTGCCTTTTCCAGCTTCCAGAGCTGCCGCATTCCTTGGCTTTTGGCCCCTTCTGTTTTCAAAGCCAGCAATGGCCGTATTCCTCATGCTGCCTCACTCTGGCCCACAGCTGTCATCACATTTCCTTCTCTGACTCTGACCCTCTTGCTTCTCTCTTTCATTTGTAAGCATCTTGTGATTACATTGGACTCATCAGATAATTCAAGATAATCTCTCCATCTCAAGATCTTTAATGTAATCACGTCTGCAAAGTTCCTTTTGCCACATGTATTCATTTGCTAGGGCTGCCATAACAAAAATGGCACAAACTGGATGGCTTAAAACCACACCACCTCAAGTGCTTGCTTATTTTAAAGACTAAACAAAGGCTTCCCTGGTGGCACAGTGGTTAAGAATCGCCTGCCAATGCAGGGGACATGGGTTCAATCCCTGGTCCGGGAAGATCCCACATGCTGCAGAGCCACAACTACCGAGCCTGTGCTCTAGAGCTCTCAAGCCACAACAACTGAAGCCCATGTGCCACAACTACTGAAGCCCACACGCTTAGAGCCTGTGCTCCGCAACAAGAGAAGCCACCACAATGAGAAGCCCACGCACCGCAACAAGGAGTAGCCCCCACTCGTCGCAACTAGAGAAAGCCCGCACACAGCAATGAAGCAGCCAAAAAAATAAAAAAGACTAAACAAGATAATTCATGACTTAGTAGTGCCAAACACACAGTATATACTCAATAAATGACAGCAGATTAAAATATTTAAATGAAAATTTAAAACTAGAGTAATATGCTCTGATTCCCTACTTTATATTTGATTTAAGCTGTTCTTTGGGAGTGCTTTAGTACAAGCATTGGGTTGGCATAGAGGAGAAGTCTGAACCTTAAAAAAAAAAAAAAACCTTAAACAGAAAGTATAGGTTTTCTTTCATCAGTTTTGGCCTAAGAAAGTGAAAAGCGGATTGAGACCTTCAAGATGGCGGAAGAGTAAGACGCGGAGATCACCTTCCTCCCCACAGATACATCAGAAATACATATACACGTGGAACAACTCCTACAGAACACCCACTGAACGCTAGCAGAAGACCTCGGACCTCCCAAAAGGCAAGAAAGTCCTCACGTACCTGGGTAGGGAAAAGAAAAAGAAAAAACAGAGACAAAAGGATAGGGACGGGACCTGCACCAGTGGGAGGGAGCCGTGAAGGAGGAAGGTTTCCCCACACTAGGAAGCCCCTTCCCGGGCAGAGACTGCGGGTGGCGGAGGGGGAAAGCTTTGGAGCCGCGGAGAGCACAGCAACAGGGGTGCAGAGGTCAAAGCGGAGAGATTCCCGCACAGAGGATCAGGGCCGACCGGCACTCACCAGTCCGAGAGGCTTGTCTGCTCACCGGCCGGGGCGGGCGGGGCTGGGAGCTGAGGCTCGGGCTTCGGTCGGAGCGCCGGGAGAGGACTGGGGTTGGCGGCGTGAACACAGCCTGCAGGGGGTTAGTGCGCCACGGCTGGCCGGGAGGGAGTCCGGGAAAAGGTCTGGAGCTGCCGAAGAGGCAAGAGACCATTGTTTCGGGGTGTGTGAGGATTCAGAGCACCGCGTAAACAAGCTCCAGAGACGGGCGCGAGCCGCGCCTATCAGCGCGGACCCCAGTGACGGGCATGAGACGCTCAGGCTGCTGCTGCAGCCACCAAGAAGCCTGTGTGCGAGCACAGGTCACTCTCCACACCTCCCGTTCTGGGAGCTTGTGCAGCCCGCCACTGCCAGGGTCTCGTGATCCAGGGACAATTTCCGCGAGAGAACGCACGCCGCGCCTCAGGCTGGTGCAACGTCACGCCGGCCTCTGCCGCCGCAGGCCCGCCCCGCCCTCCGTGCCCCTCCCTCCCACCCAGCCTGAGTGAGCCAGAGCCCACGAATCAGCGGCTTCTTTAACTCCGTCCTGTCTGAGCGAAGAACAGACGCCCTCCGTTGACCTACACACAGAGGCGGGGCCAAATCCAAAACTGAAACCCAGGAGTGGTGCGAGCAAAGAAGACAAAGGGAAATCTCTCCATGCAGCCTCAGGAGAAGCGGATTAAATCTCCACAGTCAACTTGATGTACCCTGCATCTGTGGAATCCCTGAATAGACAACGAATCATCCCAAAATTGAGGTGGTGGACTTTGAGAGCAACTGTAGACTGGGGGTTTGCTGTATGCGACTGACCAGTTTCTGGTTTTATGTTTATCTTAGTTTAGTATTTAGAGTTTATTATCATCGGTAGATTTGTTTATAGATCTGGTTGCTCTCTTCCTCCTTTTTTTTATATATATAGATATATTTTTTTCCTTTTTCACTTTTTGTGGGTGTGTATGTGTATGCTTCTTTGTGTGATTTTGTCTGTATAGCTTTGCTTTTACCCTTTGTCCTAGGATTCTGTCTGTCCATTTTGTTTGTTTTTTAGTATTATTTTTAGCACTTGTTATCATTGGTGGATTTGTTTTTCGGTCTGGTTACTCTCTTCTTTCTTTCTTTTCTCTTTTTTTTAATTATTTTTTTATTTTTACTTTGTTTATTTTAATAACTTTATTACTTTTTATTTTCTTTTTTCATTCTTTCTTTCCTTCTTTTTTCTCCCTTTTCTTCTGAGCCATGTGGCTGACAGGGTCTTTGTGCTCCGGCCGGGTGTCAGGCCTGTGCCTCTGAGGTGGGAGAGCCAAGTTCAGGACATTGGTCCACCAGAGACCTCCTGGCTCCACGTAATATCAAACAGCAAATGCTCTCCCAGAGATCTCCACCTCAATGCTAAGACCCAGCTCCACTCAACAACCAGCAATTGCCAGACTCATCAAGAAAAAGAGGGAGAAAACACAAATCGATAGAATTAGAAATGAAAAAGGAGAAGTAAAAACTGACACTGCAGAAATACAAAGGATCATGAGAGATTACTACAAGCAACCCTATGCCAATAAAATGGACAACCTGGAAGAAATGGACAAATTCTTAGAAAAATGCAACCTTCCAAGAATGAACCAGGAATAGAAAATATAAACAGACCAATCACAAACACTGAAATTGAGACTGTGATTTAAAATCTTCCAACAAACAAAAGCCCAGAACCAGATGGCTTCACAGGCGAATTCTATCAAACATTTAGAGAAGAGCTAACACCTGTCCTTCTCAAACTCTTCCAAAATATAGCAGAGGGAGGAACACTCCCAAACTCATGCTATGAAGCCACCATCATCCTGATACCAAAGCCAGACAAGGATTTCGTAAAGAAAGAAAACTACAAGCCAGTATCACTGATGAACATAGATGCAAAACTACTAGCAAACAGAATCCAACGGCACATTTAAAGGATCATACACC